>NC_069503.1:113054839-113229839 GCF_027579735.1 Bombina bombina
TCAGGAAGGCCCCTTCACTCTGGTATGCAGAGCAGTGACGTGCAGTAACGTCAGAGGCTGGTGAGGCAGTGGCTAGGATACGCCTTCATTGTTTAGATATCCTTTGTTGAAGAAATAGCAATGCACATGGGTGAGCCAATCACATGAGGTATCTATGTGCAGCCACCAATCAGCAGCTACTGATATTTAGATATGATTTTCAACAAAGGACATCAAAAGAATGAAGAAAATTAGATATTAGATGTAAATTGGAAAGTTATTTAAATTTGCATATGGGTTTCATATGGGTTTCATGTCCCTTTAAATGGTGTCTTGGAAAACTGGTCAACTTAGTAAACATCTGATTTTAGTCTAAAAGGATTGTAACAGAAACTCTTGCCAGATAACACAATGCTTACTCTGATTGTGAGATCTAGAAATCCATGCCCATTAAAATATGTTTAAAACATACTTTTTACTTTAATGCTGCAAATTATGCTTATAGATTCTTTCATTACATAAGGGATGAGAGTCAGAGGGGGAGGAAGAGAGACAGAGAGAGAGAAAGAGACCATGGGGGAGAACAACACATAAGGAGAGAGATGGATAGATAGAGAGAGAGACACACACACACACAAGGGGGGGGGGGGACCACTGCATTTTAAAGTAATAAAACAGCAGAGCTACAGAGAGCTCAGAAAATTAGTCTATAATTTAATGTGAAGTACAGAGGCAAGCTGCTAAGTTAGTGGGTGTAAAGTTTGAGTAAACAAAATACAAAAATGACCCTGCTGTAAAAGAGTAAAAAAACACTAAACCACATTCATTAAATTATCATTTTCACTAACAGAATCCCTTTCAGTAAAATCTTACTTTAATAAGATGTGGCTGAAACACTGCTCTCTGTGCCTCTTTTCCTGCTCTGTAAGGATTCAGGAAGTGACAGTGGCACATTCCACTGCACTTAGAGGGGAAGAACAGAACTCTCTTTTTCACTTTAGCAAAGCTAGCAGGTTCACAGGACAGCAACAAAATATATGAAAGTAGTTTTTTTCCATTTTTGTTTTGTTTTATATGATTTAACATCCAGCTCCAACCCTATGTTCCACTTACTAATGCCTCTCGCTGGATTGGTTCAGCCCAAATAGGACTGCCTCAAATAAAGCACTTATGGGCCATGCAATGATCTTAACCACTTTCATCCAGTAGATGGCGCAGCATGTTGTGTAATGGTGGGCAGACCTGCTTGTGCCTCTCTATTGCACAACATATAGCTGTGAGAAAAAAAAATGCTGGGGAAAAAAAATTACAATTTTGTTTTTTTAAAGCCAATAAAAAAAATATATTTTTGCCCATATGAGAGGTGAAGCACTGCCTCATCTGCCTCTAGTGTCTGCACATCACTGATGCAGAGGGAGGAGGCCTCATTTTTGCGCCTTAGTTGTGCAGTTACTTCTGGAAGCAGTGCATGCAGCTTCATGTGAGAGGATCCTGTGGCCATAAAAACGATTCTAGAAGGCTTATTTCTGTGGTGAATAACCCCCAAGGAAAGGTAAAGCCGCAGCAAAGGCTGTGGCAGGGACTGTAGTGGGTTTAAACTGGTAAATTTAACAATTACCTCCGGTTTGCTCATTTAAGGGGTTACAGACTTGAAATTTGGTGTGCAATACTTTCAAAGCATTAAGACACTAGGGTGCAAATTTTGTAAAGATCGGATATTTCCTTCATAGTTTTTCAAACATTCAGAAATAAAGTGTACTCTTTTTATTATTTAAAGAGACAGTAACGGTTTTGTTTAAAAACGGTTTTATTGCATTAATAGCCTGCCTAAGTCTGTCTAACATGTCTGTACCTTCAGATAGAATATGTTCTGTGTGTATGGAGGCCAAGGTGGTTCCCCCTTTAAATGTATGTGAAAATTGTGCCATGGCGTCCAAACAAAGTAAGGACAGTTCTGTCACATTTAATAAGGTTGCCCAAGATGATTCTTCAAATGAAGGTAGTGGGGATAGTTCATCATCCTCTCCTTCTGTGTCAACACCAGTTATGCCCGTGCAGGCGACACCTAGTACATCTAGCGCGCCAATGCTTGTTACTATGCAGCAATTAACGGCAGTAATGGATAATTCTATAGCTAATCTTTTATCCAAACTGCCAGCATTTCCCAGAAAGCGTGATTGCTCAGTTTAAAACACAGAGGATGAGCAAGTGTGCGCTGACGATAATTTATCTGTTATACCCTCACACCAGTCTGAATTGGCAGTGAGGGAGGGTCTGTCTGAGGGAGAAATTTCTGATTCAGGAAAAGTTTCTCAGCAGGCAGAACCTGATATCGTGACGTTTAAATTTAAGTTAGAACATCTCCGCGCCCTGCTTAAGGAGGTGCTAACTACTCTTGACTACTGCGACTCTTTGGTGATTCCAGAGAAATTGTGCAAAATGGACAAATTCCTTGAGGTCCCTGTGCACGCTGATGCCTTTCCGATACCCAAGAGGGTGGCGGACATAGTGAACAAGGAGTGGGAAAAGCCAGGTATACCTTTTGTCCCACCTCCTATATTTAAGAAAATGTTCCCCATTGTCGACCCCAGAAGGGACGTATGGCAAACAGTCCCTAAGGTTGAGGGGGCAGTTTCTAAGTTGGCCAAGCGCACGACTATTCCCATTGAGGACAGTTGTGCTTTCAAAGATCCTATGGATAAAAAATTGGAAGGATTGCTTAAAAAAATATTTGTTCAGCAAGGTTTCCTTCTCCAGCCAATTTCGTGCATTATTCCTGTCACAACGGCGGCGTCTTTTTGGTTCGAGGAACTAGAAAATTTGTTCAATAAGGAGACTCCATATGAGGAAGTCATGGACAGAATTCATGCACTAAGGCCTAGATTTAGAGTTTTGTCGGTAAAGATCCGCGTAGCTAATGCCGGCTTTTTTCTGGCCGCACCATAAAAATAACTCTGGTATTGAGAGTCCACATAAAGGCTGCGTTAGGCTCCAAAAAAGGAGCGTAGAGCATATTTAACGCAGCTTCAACTCTCGATACCAGAGTTGCTTACGGACGCGGCCAGCCTCAAAAACGTGCTCGTGCACGATTCCCCCATAGGATACAATAGGGCTGTTTGAGCTGAAAAAAAACCTAACACCTGCAAAAAAGCCGCGTTCAGCTCCTAACGCAGCCCCATTGTTTGCTATGCGGAAACACTTCCTACGTCTGCACCTAACACTCTAACATGTACCCCGAGTCTAAACACCCCTAACCTTACACTTATTAACCCCTAATCTGCCGCCCCCCGCTATCGCTGACCCCTGCATATTATTATTAACCCCTAATCTGCCGCTCCGTAAACCGCCGCTACTTACATTATCCCTATGTACCCCTAATCTGCTGCCCTAACATCGCCGACCCCTATATTATATTTATTAACCCCTAATCTGCCCCCCACAACGTCGCCTCCACCTGCCTACACTTATTAACCCCTAATCCGCCTGACTAACCCTATAATAAATAGTATTAACCCCTAATCTGCCCTCCCTAACATCAATTATTAACCCCTAATCTGCCGACTGGAGCTCACCGCTATTCTAATAAATGTATTAACCCCTAAAGCTAAGTCTAACCCTAACACTAACACCCCCCTAAGTTAAATATAATTTACATCTAACGAAATTAATTATCTCTTATTAAATAAATTATTCCTATTTAAAGCTAAATACTTACCTGTAAAATAAATCCTAATATAGCTACAATATAAATTATAATTATATTATAGCTATTTTAGGATTAATATTTATTTTACAGGCAACTTTGTAATTATTTTAACCATGTACAATAGCTATTAAATAGTTAAGAACTATTTAATAGTTACCTAGTTAAAATAATTACAAAATTACCTGTAAAATAAATCCTAACCTAAGTTACAATTAAACCTAACACTATACTATCATTAAATTAATTAAATAAAATACCTACAATTACCTACAATTAAACCTAACACTACACTATCAATAAATAAATTAAATACAATTCCTACAAATAACTACAATTACATAAACTAACTAAAGTACACAAAATAAAAAAGAACTAAGTTACAAAAATAAAAAAATATTTAGAAACATAAGAAAAATATTACAACAATTTTAAATTAATTACACCTACTCTAAGCCCCCTAATAAAATACAAAGACCCCCAAAATAAAAAATGCCCTACCCTATTCTAAATTACTAAAGTTCAAAGCTCTTTTACCTTACCAGCCCTGAACAGGGCCCTTTGCGGGGCATGCCCCAAGAAGTTCAGCTCTTTTGCCTGTAAAAAAAAACATACAATACCCCCCCAACATTACAACCCACCACCCACATACCCCTAATCTAACCCAAACCCCCCTTAAATAAACCTAACACTAAGCCCCTGAAGATCATCCTACCTTGTCTTCACCTCACCAGGTATCACCGATCCGTCCTGGCTCCAAAATCTTCATCCAACCCAAGCGGGGGTTGGCGATCCATCATCCGGTGGCTGAAGAGGTCCAGAAGAGGCTCCAAAGTCTTCATCCTATCCGGGAAGAAGAGGCGATCCGGACCGGCAACCATCTTGATCCAAGCGTCATCTTCTATCTTCATCCGATGACGACCGGCTCCATCCTGAAGACCTCCACCGCGGACCCATCTTCTTCCGGCGACGTCCAACTGAAGAATGACGGTTCCTTTAAGGGACGTCATCCAAGATGGCGTCTCTCGAATTCCGATTGGCTGATAGGATTCTATCAGCCAATCGGAATTAAGGTAGGAATATTCTGATTGGCTGATGGAATCAGCCAATCAGAATCAAGTTTAATCCGATTGGCTGATCCAATCAGCCAATCAGATTGAGCTCGCATTCTATTGGCTGTTCCGATCAGCCAATAGAATGCGAGCTCAATCTGATTGGCTGATTGGATCAGCCAATCGGATTGAACTTGATTCTAGATAGAAGATGCCGCTTGGATCAAGATGGTTGCCGGTCCGGATCGCCTCTTCTTCCCGGATAGGATGAAGACTTTGGAGCCTCTTCTGGACCTCTTCAGCCACCGGATGATGGATCGCCAGCCCCCGCTTGGGTTGGATGAAGATTTTGGAGCCAGGACGGATCGGTGATACCTGGTGAGGTGAAGACAAGGTAGGATGATCTTCAGGGGCTTAGTGTTAGGTTTATTTAAGGGGGGTTTGGGTTAGATTAGGGGTATGTGGGTGGTGGGTTGTAATGTTGGGGGGGGGGTATTGTATGTTTTTTTTACAGGCAAAAGAGCTGAACTTCTTGGGGCATGCCCCGCAAAGGGCCCTGTTCAGGGCTGGTAAGGTAAAAGAGCTTTGAACTTTAGTAATTTAGAATAGGGTAGGGCATTTTTTATTTTGGGGGTCTTTGTTATTTTATTAGGGGGCTTAGAGTAGGTGTAATTAGTTTAAAATTGTTGTAATATTTTTCTTATATTTGTAAATATTTTTTTATTTTTTGCAACTTAGTTCTTTTTTATTTTTTGTACTTTAGTTAGTTTATTTCATTGTAGTTATTTGTAGATATTGTATTTAATTAATGTATTGATAGTGTAGTGTTAGGTTTAATTGTAGGTAATTATAGGTATTTTATTTAATTAATTTAATGATAGTATAGTGTTAGGTTTAATTGTAACTTAGGTTAGGATTTATTTTACAGGTAATTTTGTAATTATTTTAACTAGGTAGCTATTAAATAGCTCTTAACTATTTAATAGCTATTGTACCTGGTTAAAATAATTACAAAGTTGCCTGTAAAATAAATATTAATCCTAAAATAGCTATAATATAATTATGATTTATATTGTAGCTATATTAGGATTTATTTTCCAGGTAAGTATTTAGCTTTAAATAGGAATAATTTATTTAATAAGAGTTAATTAATTTCGTTAGATTAAAATTATATTTAATTTAGGGGGGTGTTAGTGTTAGGGTTAGACTTAGCTTTAGGGGTTAATACATTTATTAGAATAGCGTTGAGCTCCGGTCGGCAGATTAGGGGTTAATAATTGAAGTTAGGTGTCAGCGATGTTAGGGAGGGCAGATTAGGGGTTAATACTATTTATTATAGGGTTAGTGAGGCGGATTAGGGGTTAATAACTTTATTATAGTAGCGGTGCGGTCCGCTCGGCAGATTAGGGGTTAATAAGTGTAGGCAGGTGGAGGCGACGTTGAGGGGGGCAGATTAGGGGTTAATAAATATAATATAGGGGTCGGCGGTGTTAGGGGCAGCAGATTAGGGGTACATAAGGATAACGTAGGTGGCGGCGCTTTGCGGTCGGCAGATTAGGGGTTAATAAGTGTAGGTAGCTGGCGGCGACGTTGTGGGGGGCAGATTAGGGGTTAATAAATATAATATAGGGGTCGGCGGTGTTAGGGGCAGCAGATTAGGGGTACATAAGGATAACGTAGTTGGCGGTCGGCAGATTAGGGGTTAAAAAAATTAATCGAGTGGCGGCGATGTGGGGGGACCTCGGTTTAGGGGTACATAGGTAGTTTATGGGTGTTAGTGTACTTTAGAGTACAGTAGTTAAGAGCTTTATAAACCGGCGTTAGCCCAGAAAGCTCTTAACTACTGACTTTTTTCCTGCGGCTGGAGTTTTGTCGTTAGATGTCTAACGCTCACTTCAGACACAACTCTAAATACCGGAGTTAGAAAGATCCCATTGAAAAGATAGGATACGCAATTTACGTAAGGGGATCTGCGGTATGGAAAAGTCGCGGCTGAAAAGTGAGCGTTAGACCCTTTTTTTAATGACTCCAAATACCGGAGGTAGCCTAAAACCAGCATTAGGAGCCTCTAACGCTGGTTTTCACGGCTAACGCCAAACTCTAAATCTAGGCCTAAAGTTTGCTAATTCCTTTATTTTAGATGCCGCTTTGCAATTGGCAAAATTAGCGGCGAAAAATTCAGGTTTTGCAATTGTGGCACGCAGAGCACTTTGGCTAAAATCTTTGTCGGCGGATGTGTCGTCCAAGACAAAACTGCTTAATATTCCTTTCAAAGGTAAGACCCTTTTTGGGCCAGAATTGAAGGAGATTATTTCAGACATCACTGGGGGAAAGGGCCATGCCCTCCCACAGGATAGGCCTTTCAAGGCTAAGAACAAATCTAATTTTCGTTCCTTTTTTCAATTTCAGGAACGGACCGTCTCCTAACTCTGCAGCCTCTAGACAAGAGGGTAACGCTTCCCAGTCTAAACCAGCATGGAAACCAATGCAAGGCTGGAACAAGGGTAAACAGGCCAAGAAGCCTGCTGCTGCAACCAAGACAGCATGAAGGGGTAGCCCCCGATCCGGGACCGGATCTAGTAGGGGGCAGACTCTCTCTCTTTGCTCAGGCTTGGGCAAGAGATGTTCAGGATCCATGGGCACTAGAAATAGTCTCTCAGGGTTATCTTCTAGAGTTCAAGGATCTTCCTCCAAGGGGAAGGTTCCACATGTCTCGCTTATCTTCAGACCAGATAAAGAGACAAGCATTCTTACATTGCGTAAGAGACCTATTAAAGATGGGAGTGATACACCCAGTTCCGACAGCGGAACAAGGTCTGGGGTTTTACTCAAACCTGTTTGTAGTTCCTAAAAGAGAGGGGACTTTCAGGCCAATTCTGGATTTCAAAATTCTAAACAAATTCCTCAGAGTTCCATCATTCAAAATGGAAACCATTCGAACGATTTTACCAACAATCCAGGAGGGTCAATACATGACTACCGTGGACTTAAAGGATGCATATCTACATATTCCTATCCACAAAGATCATCATCAGTTCCTAAGGTTCACCTTTCTGGACAAACATTACCAGTTCGTGGCTCTTCCGTTCGGTTTAGCCACTGCTCCCAGAATTTTCACAAAGGTGCTAGGGTCCCTACTAGCGGTTCTAAGACCGAGGGGCATTGCGGTGGCACCTTACTTAGACGACATCTTAATCCAAGCGTCGTCCCTTTCCAGATCAAGGGCTCATACAGACATTGTATTAGCCTTTCTCAGGTCTCACGGGTGGAAGGTGAACGTAGAAAAGAGTTCCCTGTCCCCGTCTACAAGGGTTCCCTTTCTGGGAACAATAATAGATTCTGTAGAAATGAAGATCTTTCTGACAGAGGTCAGAAAATTAAAACTTCTAAACGCTTGTCAAGTTCTTCAATCTATTCCTCAGTCTTCCATAGCTCAGTGCATGGAGGCAATAGGACTAATGGTTGCAGCAATGGACGTGGTTCCCTTTGCTCGAATTCATCTAAGACCATTGCAACCCTGCATGCTCAAACAGTGGAATGGGGATTATGCAGACTTGTCTCCTCAGATTCAAGTAGACCAGTTAACCAGAGACTCACTCCATTGGTGGTTGACTCAAGATCACCTGTCTCAGGGAATGAGTTTCCGCAGACCAGAGTGGGTCATTGTCACGACCGACGCCAGTCTTTTAGGCTGGGGCGCGGTCTGGGACTCCCTGAAAGCTCAGGGTCTATGGTCTCGGGAAGAGTCTCTTCTCCCGATAAACATTCTGGAACTGAGAGCGATATTCAATGCGCTCCGGGCTTGGCCTCAACTAGGGAAGGCCAGATTCATAAGATTTCAGTCGGACAACATGACGACTGTAGCGTACATCAATCATCAGGGGGGAACAAGGAGTTCCTTGGCGATGAGAGAGGTATCCAAGATCATCAAATGGGCGGAGGATCACTCCTGCCATCTATCTGCAATTCACATCCCAGGAGTAGACAACTGGGAGGCGGATTATTTGAGTCGTCAGACTTTCCATCCGGGGGAGTGGGAACTCCACCCGGAGGTCTTTGCCCAGTTAACTCAACTATGGGGCATTCCAGACATGGATCTGATGGCGTCTCGTCAGAACTTCAAGGTTCCTCGCTATGGGTCCAGATCCAGGGATCCCAAGGCGACACTAGTGGATGCATTGGTGGCGCCTTGGTGGTTCAACCTAGCTTATGTGTTTCCACCGTTTCCTCTCCTTCCCAGGCTTGTAGCCAGGATCAAACAGGAGAAGGCCTCAGTGATTCTGATAGCTCCTGCGTGGCCATGCAGGACTTGGCATGCAGACCTGGTGAATATGTCATCGGCTCCACCATGGAAGCTACCTTTGAGACAGGATCTTCTAGTACAATGTCCATTTGAACATCCAAATCTAGTCTCTCTGCAACTGACTGCTTGGAAATTGAACGCTTGATTTTATCTAAGCGTGGGTTTTCAGATTCAGTTATAGATACTCTGGTCCAAGCCAGAAAACCTGTGACTAAGAAAATTTACCATAAGATATGGAAAAAATATATCTGTTGGTGCGAATCCAAGGGATTCTCTTGGAGTAAAATTAAAATTCCTAGGATACTCTCCTTTCTCCAAGAGGGTTTGGATAAAGGGTTGTCAGTGAGTTCTCTAAAAGGACAGATATCTGCTCTGTCTGTTTTGTTGCACAAACGTCTGGCAGCAGTGCCAGATGTACAGGCATTTGTACAGGCCTTAGTTAGAATCAAGCCTGTCTACAGACCCATGACTCCTCCATGGAGTCTAAACTAAGTTCTTACAGTTCTTCAAGGGGTTCCGTTTGAACCTTTACATTCCATAAATATTAAGTTACTATCTTGGAAAGTTCTGTTTTTGGTTGCTATTTCTTCTGCTAGAAGAGTTTCTGAATTTTCTGCTTTGCAGTGTTCTTCACCCTATCTGGTATTCCATACAGATAAGGTTGTTTTGCGTACCAAACCTGGTTTTCTTCCAAAAGTGGTTTCCAACAGGAATATTAACCAGGAAATAGTTGTTCCCTCTCTGTGTCCGAATCCAGTTTCAAAGAAGGAACATTTGTTACACAATTTAGATGTGGTCCGTGCTTTAAAATTCTATTTAGAAGCAACAAAGGATTTCAGACAGACTTCATCTTTGTTTGTCGTTTATTCTGGTAAGAGGAGAGGGCAGAAAGCTACTGCTACCTCTCTTTCTTTTTGGCTGAAAAGCATCATCCGATTGGCTTATGAGACTGCCGGACGGCAGCCTCCTGAACGAATTACAGCTCACTCTACTAGAGCTGTGGCTTCCACATGGGCCTTCAAGAACGAGGCTTCTGTTGATCAGATCTGTAAGGCAGCGACTTGGTCTTCTCTGCATACTTTTGCCAAATTTTACAAATTCGATACTTATGCTTCTTCGGAGGCTGTTTTTGGGAGAAAGGTTTTGCAAGCCGTGGTGCCTTCCGTTTAGGTAACCTGACTTGTTCCCTCCCTTCATCCGTGTCCTAAAGCTTTGGTATTGGTTCCCACAAGTAAGGATGAAGCCGTGGACTGGACACACCAATGTAGGAGAAAACAGAATTTATGCTTACCTGATCAATTTCTTTCTCCTACGGTGTTTTTAGTCAGGTTTCAAATTTTTTATTTCTGTACACTACAGTCACCACGGCACCCTATAGTTTCTCCTTTTCTCCTAACCGTTGGTCGAATGACTGGGGGGCGGAGCCAGAGGGGGAGCTATATGGGCAGCTTTTGCTGTGCTCTCTTTGCCATTTCCTGTTAGGGAAGAGAATATTCCCACAAGTAAGGATGAAGCCGTGGACCGGACACACCGTAGGAGAAAGAAATTTATCAGGTAAGCATAAATTCTGTTTTTTTCTTTATCTCAGTATATTATTTATTTTTTTGTATTTTTGCTGCATATGCCCTTAGTTTGTTCTTGGGTATCCTTTGTTGAAAGTTGCAAGGTCTCAGTCTGCACAGTCTATACAGTTGCTATTATTGTTGTTATTTCTATTACATCATAGTATTTGCTTTTGCATTTCTGCCTTATACATTCTTGGTTTGTTCTTTGGGTACCCTTTGTAGAAGGTTGGGAGATTCCCTTTTCAGACTGTATAGTCTGTTTTAATTTATTGGTGATGGTGATATTGGTAGTCTGTGTCATGGTGTGTGTTGTCCCTATTGTTTTATGTTTCTAGTATTTGTCTACATGTTTGTCTTTCAGATTGTACCCAACCTGATGAAGTCCCAACTGAGGGCCGAAACTTCGACCATGTATTAATGTTCTAAGAATAAAGAAAATATTCTTCCTTCTACAAATCCTGAGAGTGCCCTTCTTCTACACTGATCACTATAATTATTCCTCATAAGGATTGCACCCAGGTCGTGACTGCTCCACCTGGTTGGAGTGCTGGGCTACATGCTATTTGACTTTTGATATATATATATATATATACATATATATACATATATATATATATATATATATATATATATATATATATATATATATATATATATATAGCGTGTTATTTGGTAAAATTACGCAGCCTCTAAGTAGCAATACAACTCTATTATAGGTCTTCAGCATATAGATGTATTGAAAGATTGTTTTAATTTTCAGCGTGCCATACGTTAATTAATAGATATAAACATTTGGTATTTTGCCAGTATAACTGGTGTTTTGACATACTATGTTGTTAGACCAAGTCTTTTATACTCTTAACAATTATTGTACTCCAGGGTTCTTACAAATATGCAGAATAAATAAACCTCACACTTTTTCCTCTTTGAGTCCAGAGACAGAAGAAATAAGGCTTTAAACACTTAGGCCTAGATTTGGAGTTTGGCGTTAGCCGTGAAAACCAGCGTTAGAGGCTCCTAACGCTGGTTTTAGGCTACCGCCAGTATTTGGAGTCAGTGATTAAAGGGTCTAACGCTCACTTTTGAGCCACGACTTTTCCATACCGCAGATCCCCTTACGTCAATTGCGTATCCTATCTTTTCAATGGGATCTTTCTAACTCCGGTATTTAGAGTCGTTTCTGAAGTGAGCATTAGACATCTAACGACAAAACTCCAGCCGCAGGAAAAAAGCAGGAGTTAAGAGCTTTCTGGGCTAACGCCGGTTCATAAAGCTCTTAACTACTGTACCCTAAAGTACACTAACACCTATAAACTACCTATGTACCCCTAAACCGAGGTCCCCCCACATCGCCGCCACTCGATTAAATTTTTTTAACCCCTAATCTGCCGACCGCCACCTACGTTATACTTATGTACCCTTAATCTGCTGCCCCTAACCCCGCCGACCCCTGTATTATATTTATTAACCCCTAATCTGCCCCCCTCAACGTCGCCGACACCTGCCTACACTTATTAACCCCTAATCTGCCGAGCGGACCTGAGCGCTACTATAATAAAGTTATTAACCCCTAATCCGCCTCACTAACCCTATCATAAATAGTATTAACCCCTAATCTGCCCTCCCTAACATCGCCGACACCTAACGTCAATTATTAACCCCTAATCTGACGACCGGAGCTCATCGCTACTATAATAAATGGATTAACCCCTAAAGCTAAGTCTAACCCTAACACTAACACCCCCCTAACTTAAATATAATTTAAATCTAACGAAATTAATTAACTCTTATTAAATAAATTATTCCTATTTAAAGCTAAATACTTACCTGTAAAATACATCCTAATATAGCTACAATATAAATTATAATTATATTGTAGCTATTTTAGGATTAATATTTATTTTACAGGCAACTTGGTAATTATTTTAACCAGGTACAATAGCTATTAAATAGTTAAGAACTATTTAATAGTTACCTAGTTAAAATAATAACAAAATTACCTGTAAAATAAATCCTAACCTAAGTTATAATTAAACCTAACACTACCCTATCAATAAATTAATTAAATAAAATACCTACAATTACCTACGATTAACCTAACACTACACTATCAATAAATAAATTAAATACAATTGCTACAAATAACTACAATTACATAAACTAACTAAAGTACAAAAAATAAAAAAGAACTAAGTTACAAAAAATAAAAAAATATTTACAAACATAAGAAAAATATTACAACAATTTTAAACTAATTACACCTACTCTAAGCCCCCTAATAAAATAACAAAGACCCCCAAAATAAAAAAATGCCCTACCCTATTCTAAATTAATAGAGTTAAAAGCTCTTTTACCTTACCAGCCCTGAACAGGGCCCTTTGCGGGGCATGCCCCAAGAAAATCAGCTCTTTTGCCTGTAAAAAAAACCATACAATACCCCCCCCCCCAACATTACAACCCACCACCCACATACCCCTAATCTAACCCAAACCCCCCTTAAATAAACCTAACACTAAGCCCCTGAAGATCTTCCTACCTTGTCTTCACCATCCAGGTATCACCGATCCGTCCTGGCATCCGGTGCTGAAGAGGTCCAGAAGAGGCTCCAAAGTCTTCCTCCTATCCGGCAAGAAGAGGACATCCGGACCGGCAAACATCTTCTCCAAGCGGCATCTTCGATCTTCTTCCATCCGGTGCGGAGCGGGTCCATCTTGAATCAGCCGACGCGGATCCATCCTCTTCTTCCGGCGTCTCCCGACGAATGACGGTTCCTTTAAGGGACGTCATCCAAGATGGCGTCCCTCGAATTCCGAATGGCTGATAGGATTCTATCAGCCAATCGGAATTAAGGTAGGAATATTCTGATTGGCTGATGGAATCAGCCAATCAGAATCAAGTTCAATCCTATTGGCTGATCCAATCAGCCAATCAGATTGAGCTTGCATTCTATTGGCTGTTCCGATCAGCCAATAGAATGTGAGCTCAATTGTAGCTATATTAGGATGTATTTTACAGGTAAGTATTTAGCTTTAAATAGGAATAATTTATTTAATAAGAGTTAATTAATTTCGTTAGATTTAAATTATATTTAAGTTAGGGGGGTGTTAGTGTTAGGGTTAGACTTAGCTTTAGGGGTTAATAAATTTATTATAGTAGCGATGAGCTCCGGTCGTCAGATTAGGGGTTAATAATTGAAGTTAGGTGTCGGCGATGTTAGGGAGGGCAGATTAGGGGTTAATACTATTTATGATAGGGTTAGTGAGGCGGATTAGGGGTTAATAACTTTATTATAGTAGCGCTCAGGTCCGCTCGGCAGATTAGGGGTTAATTATTGTAAGTAACTGGCGGCGACGTTGTGGGGGGCAGGTTAGGGGTTAATAAATATAATATAGGGGTCGGCGGTGTTAGGGGCAGCAGATTAGGGGTACATAGGGATAATGTAAGTTGCGGCAGTTTACGGAGCGGAAGATTAGGGGTTAATAATATAATGCAGGGGTCAGCGATAGCGGGGGCGGCAGATTAGGGGTTAATAAGTGTAAGGGTAGGGGTGTTTAGACTCGGGGTACATGTTAGAGTGTTAGGTGCAGACGTAGGAAGTGTTTCCCCATAGGAAACAATGGGGCTGCGTTAGGAGCTGAACGCTGCTTTTTTGCAGGTGTTAGGTTTTTTTTCAGCTCAAACAGCCCCATTGTTTCCTATGGGAGAATCGTGCACGAGCACGTTTTTGAGGCTGGCCGCGTCCGTAAGCAACTCTGGTATCGAGAGTTGCATTTGCGGTAAAAATGCTCTACGCTCCTTTTTTGGAGCCTAACGCAGCATTTTTTTGAACTCTCGATACCAGAGTTAATTTTATGGTGCGGCCAGAAAAAAACCCGCGTAGCGTTAACAGCCCATCTACCGCCAAACTCCAAATCTAGGCCTTAGTTACAGGAAACTACTTTTGTGAAATTAATGCAAATAATGAAAGATACATCAATTTAAGAGGTAATATAATGATATAGCTGTTAACAACTTGTTATATAGCAAGATTTACACAGCGTCTAAATACTAATCCAGCTCTTTTGTTTCTGTTCGGCCTTTAAATGTATCAATAGGTTATTCTGAGTTTCGGTGTGCCTTTGATTAGTTAGTAGATACAAACATATAATATTTTACAGGTGTGAGCGATGTTTTCTGGCAATGTGTTGTTGGCCCGACTCTTTTATGCTTCTTAATAGATATTATACTACAGGGCTCTTACAACTATACAAAAATCAACAGTAGAGCACACTTTTTTTTTTTTTTTCTTCCCTTAGAAGCTGAGCACAAAAAAGGGTACAACCTTAGGTTGCTTAGTTACATTACTCTGTCAGATGTAACCTCTATAAAGTCCTAAGGTGTGCTATCAAAACCTTAAGAAATGTATCCAATATTGTCAGTAGAGATAGTGCAGAATAACGTCTAACTTGTACTCCAATGTCCAGAGAAAAAAACCCTGACACCAAAGAAAGAGAGAAAAAGTCTGCATACTGTAGCAACGATTTGAATCTTAAGATTTTTAGACAGTACTTGCATTTTTTAAGTAAAATCCTTTTACTGGAACTCTGCACTGTTGACAGTCTCTAAGGGCTTTCTCCCAAGAGCATTCTCACATTAAGGCACCTAAGCCCTAGATATCTTGTTGGGGTTATAACGATCTGGAGATCTAATAAACCTCCTGATGATAGACTCTATTGTAAACACTCTGTAAACATTATATTAGTATTGTTTCCGAGTATCTCCTCTTATTGCTGCTATGTTGTAGTTCAACAGCTTCACAAGTCCCTGTACGGCACTCTGTCTCGAGCTACTGGATAATAGCGAGTTCCAGAGACTCTCAGTCTCTGTTTAACAACTTTACTCACAGTTACTTACGTCGTTGCGGTTTGCTTGTCTCATGCGGGCTTACTCGTCTGATCCACAGACACTCACGTTGCCACTCTCGATGTTATCCTTACTGGTTAACCTCAGTGGTTAAGATCTTTGTTGTGAAGGACTGAGTAGTAGTCATCGGGGCCTATTCCTTCACCGGAACTCCAAACAAGCAGCCTAGATCGAGTCACGATTATTATGGGTCTGGCTCCAGCGACCAAGCCTCTTCAGCTTGTTCCAGAACTCCTAGCTGTGCACCTTTAGAATTCATGCAGGTCCCCTGGGAAGGTGGCGGCCTTCAACAACAGGCATAGAGCAAGGGTAGGTTTAATTCAAGCTCTCAGCGTCTGCACTCGGCTTCCCTTGTGCAGCACTAGCTCCTCCCACAGGAACCACAATCACTATCGTAAAGTGAGGAGTTCGAACCCACAAATGATTCTAATACAATTCTAATTAGAACACCAGAAGTATATATATTCTTAATTTAAACAATCAGTTACTAAGTTACTATGCTAAATTATCTGAGACAAAATAAATTCTTTAGTAGCAATAAAGTAAATAAAAAAAAAATTATATATATATATATATATATATATATATATATACACCTATACAGAGGTTAAGACATTTTACGCTTTAAAAAATATATATATATAGGTTAAGACATGTTAAAATCTTAACTCTCAGGTTTTCATGTTCATTTGGGTACCTCTTTATATTCATATAAAAACACAGCAGATTCCACATTTTTATATAGTATTTAAAATCATACAGGCTGTATTTTAACAATGGGTTTAAGAGTTAAATGCAAGACATGTGCATTTGCTTAGCTAATATTCCTCTAGAAGTATGTCTGAGCTTCGTATATTCAAACCTCAGCAGTTATAATCAACCTTTGCATCTCATTAGGCTTCAAATGAAAAGTTTTAGATATTACGTCTCTGTCACTCCAGGGATTGCTGTAATCTAGGTAATGAGATAGATGCTTCCTCTTTGAAATAACTTAAATGTTATCTTAATTAGGATAAGCGTATCTTATGTCTTAAGACCTGGAATATACAGCCATATAGATTGCCCATCACTGTGAAGTACTTTGCTTTTCTTTGAAATGACTGCCTGAGTTTAAATAGACCAAATGTCTTCCCTTTGTCCTCACTTGGATGCATTGTAATTTTGCATACTGAGTGGGGGAGGATTGAGTTGTGGTCAGTCAGGCATCTAATGTCTTATAGGCAGTTTCACAAAGCAAATAAAAATATGAGTTCTTGGTCTTATCATAAATCTATGTGTAGATAAAATATATATATATATATATATATATATATATATATATATATATATATATATATATATATATATATATATATATATATATATATATTTAATAATACTCAGATATCCTGACAGGATCAAGTGGTGAAGTACACCAGCCAGTCCTATTGAACATTATCCAACATAAAGGTACTGTTTTCTTTTTGATAACATTAGCAATACCGGAGCAGTGAGTCATTTCTTGATAACAACACCTCCTATAATACGGAGAAACAAGCTAAGACTCAGGTAAAGAGTTACTGAAAGTTGCAAAAGAGACTTTATTCTTTGTATCTCAGTAAACATGACTCTTTAAAGTGGTGCTAAATATCAGCCTCTCTCTCATTTGAGTCTCCATTTGAGACATTTTTATTGTATATTGTTTTTAATATATCAATTGGATTATCATTTGTAATATAGCTCTTTTTAGACAACTGTGAGCTCATCTTGCATAGTTTATTAACTACCGGTGGTCGTTTTTATATTTTTGTTATTGTCTAACATTCTCCATATCCCCCATCGCACTGTGTATAACATAATAATTTATAAATTGTTGTTTTATCTTAAAGAGTGTGTAACTTATTTTTAGCGCATCTTCTTTTTACTGTATAGTTTTTTTTCCTAGGGGTCCCTGCAGAAATACCCCTTTTTTAAGTTGCCCCATACCACCACCTGTTAGCAAGCTCAATATATCCTTCCTGTTTTTTTCTAAATAATATATTACCACTGTTTTTATTCTCTTGCTATCCTTTGTGTGAAGTAGCATGCCAATTTAAAGTCTTTTCTATTTATTTTGCATGCCACTGTTTTCAGTCTCTTGCTATAATTTGTGTGAAGTAGAATGCCATTTTAAAGTAATTTCAATGTATTTTGCATGCCACTGTTTTGCTTTGTGCATGCAAAATACATTAAATTGACTAAAATGGCATTCTCAATCCCACAAAGGATAGCAAGAGATTTGAAACGGTTGCACAAATTATTGCATTTCATAATGTTCTACATTGCATTCTCTTTCTAAGTTATGTTTGGCAATGTTAATAAACCACATTGTTCTTTAATATGGTAAACACAGAAAATCAGAGTTATGATTCCAACCATACCTAAATACTCATGTGTTGTGCATAAGTAATTTATTTATTTGCACAAACAATACACCTTATTACAGCTGGTGAACTCACCTGGATGATCTAATTCAATAAACCTTAATTTAGAAACAACATTGTGCTTGTCACATGACGCAATAATACTGAAATTCTGTCACTAATCGTCATGTGTGGTGCATAAATTATTCAATCAATGTGCTTGTCAAATGACACAATAATACAGAAATTCTGTCAATTAGTTATGTCATGTGTGGTGCATAACTTATTAAATCAATTACTGCAATCATTCACAGCTGTAGAAGTTGGCATTATAAAAAGGGCTTTCAATCACTTTATTTCATTATTATTATTACAATGGACATTCTCAACGCATTAGAGTTTGTCCTGTTTTTAAGGAGACACAGGGAAAGACGGGTGTTGATGGCTGCAGTTGTGCGACAACGAATATGCCAGTGGGTGCCAAGGGTGTTCCTGCCTAGGGTTGGTCTCCATGCCCTCAGTGATTGAGAGGTGATCCATTGATTTTGACTCAATAGGGCTTCCATTGAGAGGCTCTATGTCAAAATCAAGGACTCTCTCGAACCAGTCACTGCAAGAACTAGGGTAATCCCTGGGATGGTAAGATTACTATCGGCCCTCTCTTTTTTGGCAACTGGATCATTCCAGGCTGTGACAGGTCTAGGCATAGGTTTGAGCCAGGCAACCTTCTCACATCATCTGAAGGTTGTCCTGAATGCCTTGCACCAACGCCTAGTCCATCATGTCCACTTCCCCAATACACCTGAGAAGTGGCATGCTGTAAAGCTCCAGTTTTATCATCTTGCTGGGTTGCCAAGAGCATTGGTGCAGCTTCCCAGGGGTACAGAGGAGCCATACCAGGATAGGAAGCATAACCACTCGCTAAACATCCAGGTAATCTGTGACGCCAGGTTGCGGATAATGAGTATATGCTCTGGAATCCCTGGTTCCAACCATGATTCCTTCGTCCTCCGGAATTCTGGAATCTACCATTGCTTCCAGGAGGGACAAATACCAGAGGGAATCCTCATAGGTAAATATCTCATATATTCACACATATGTATATTATATATTTTAGTCATTCTGATTTCAAATATCAATGCTCTATTTCTTTTACGCAGGTGATTCTGGATATTCGTGTCTTCTGTGGCTGTTCACACCCGTCCACAACCCCAACAGAGTGTAAAAGGTGCGCTATAATGAGGCATACATCACCACCCAATCGGTAATTGAGCGCACCTTTGGCGTATTGAAGAGCCATTTCCGCTCCTTGATTTTCCTTATATGCTGTATGTTTCACAACATTGCCTTTACAATCCCTGATATAGACCTGTAGAGCTTGGATGTCCCTGAGTATGGTGAACATCTACCTCAATTAAAGGGCAAAGATGATAGGGGAGTCCAAGCTCAAGCAGACTATATCCAGGCAGTTTGGGGGCAATAGTGTTGTCAGTACTGACAGTGCAACATACAGTATATTTATTTATTCATTATTACTTTACAATATACTTTTTAATCCAAAAGATGATCTATTTTGGATTATGTTTTTACAAAATGATATTGTATATCACTGTCTTGCCATTGAGTAAAAGTAATTAATTTTGTCAATCTTCCAATTGTTCAATGTAAAGATATTGAAAAACAGATCTTTAAAAAAATATCTTTAAATAAAAAATTTTTGGGTGTACACTTGAATCTGTTTTTCTTTTTAAAGTTATATAAATACCCCTTTTACCTCTGTGTTTACCTTCTCTAGGCTTCTGCAAACTGCCCCCTTATTTCAGTTCTTTGGACAGACTTGCCTGTTAGCCAATCAGTGCTTTCTCCAGGGTAACTTCATGTGCATGAGCTCAATGTTATCTATATGAAACACATGAACTAATGCCCTCTAGTGGTCAAAATGCATTCAGATTAGAGGCAGTCTTCAAGGTCTAAGAAATTAGCATATGAACCTCCTAGGTTTAGCTTTCAAATAATAATACCAAAAGAACAAATCCAAATTGGTGATAGAAGTAAATTTGAAAGTTGTTTAAAATTACATTCCCTATTTAAATCAGGAAATATTTGTTTCTTACTTTACTGTGTGTATATATATATATAATATATATATATATATATATATATATATATATATACATATATATATATATATATATATATATATATATATATATATATATGTATATACTGTATATATATATGTATGTGTATATACAGTATAGTTTATTTACCTGTGCACCCTTCACTTCTTCACAGTTTGTTGGATTGAGATCTTACATTGTGTGACAGCTTTAGGGGGATACAGGTTTTGGAAGGGACCTTGACGAGGTACCTGTGCTTGTACCATTTGTCAAAATGCGGTAACTTACCCTTCAATTTTTTATTTTAATCTTAGCTCAGAGGTTGTGAGTGAGTTATGTACTTTCTCTATGTGTTTTTTTAAAAAATTCTAAATTAATTTTCACTATTGTCCTTGCACCCAGGCCTGTCTGTGCTTAAAGGGACAGTCAACACCAGATTTTTTGTAGTTTTAAAAGATAGATAATTCCTTTTATTACCCATTCCCCAGTTTAGCATTACCAACACTGTTATATTGATATATTTTTTACCTCTGTGATTAACTTTTATCTAAGCATATTCTGACAGCCCCCTGATCACATAACATTTTCTTTATTAAATATTGTTATTTTATTTTATCTGACACAATACACGGGCGTGATCACAATGTTATCTATATGCTTTTTATGAACTAGCTCTCCCCTGTTGTGATGAGTAAATAAAAAACATGTGAGAAGAGGAAGGAGAGAGAGAAAGAGGGAGAGAGAGACTAAATTTCTCATATTGGCAATACATAATAGTTCTCATTCTATATGGATTTTAAAAACAAGATTGTAATATTTAAAGATGGGACATTTTTTGTTCTCAACCTTGATTGTTTTTGCTGATTTTTTTTAAAAATGCATCCACCTTTAAACAAGTGCTGTCATAGATATTGACAGCAGATAAGAGCCATAGGCCCAGCAAGTCTGCCCGATATTACCTAACAGTATAAACTTATCTAGTTTGTAGGATAGCCTTATGCTTGTCCCATGCATTTTAAAAGTCCCCCACAGTGTTTGTCACTACTACCTCTTGAGGAAGTTTATTCCATGGTTAAGAACCAAAAATTAACGCTCTCCTTAGCTTAGATGCTTTATTTCTTTCATGTAATTAGCAAGAGTCCATGAGCTAGTGACGTATGGGATATACATTCCTACCAGGAGGGGCAAAGTTTCCCAAACCTCAAAATGCCTATAAATACACCCCTCACCACACCCACAATTCAGTTTTACAAACTTTGCCTCCGATGGAGGTGGTGAAGTAAGTTTGTGCTAGATTCTACGTTGATATGCGCTCCGCAGCAAGTTGGAGCCCGGTTTTCCTCTCAGCGTGCAGTGAATGTCAGAGGGATGTGAGGAGAGTATTGCCTATTTGAATGCAGTGATCTCCTTCTACGGGGTCTATTTCATAGGTTCTCTGTTATCGGTTGTAGAGATTCATCTCTTACCTCCCTTTTCAGATCGACGATATACTCTTATATATACCATTACCTCTGCTGATTCTCGTTTCAGTACTGGTTTGGCTTTCTACAAACATGTAGATGAGTGTCCTGGGGTAAGTAAATCTTATTTTCTGTGACACTCTAAGCTATGGTTGGGCACTTTGTTTATAAAGTTCTAAATATATGTATTCAAACATTTATTTGCCTTGACTCAGAATGTTCAACTTTCCTTATTTTTCAGACAGTCAGTTTCATATTTGGGATAATGCATTTGATTTAATCATTTTTTCTTACCTTCAAAAATTTGACTCTTTTTTCCTTGTGGGCTGTTAGGCTCGCGGGGGCTGAAAATGCTTCATTTTATTGCGTCATTCTTGGCGCGGACTTTTTTGGCGCAAAAATTCTTTTCCGTTTCCGGCGTCATACGTGTCGCCGGAAGTTGCGTCATTTTTTTACGTTATTTTGCGCCAAAAATGTCGGCGTTCCGGATGTGGCGTCATTTTTGGCGCCAAAAGCATTTAGGCGCCAAATAATGTGGGCGTCTTATTTGGCGCTAAAAAATATGGGCGTCGCTTTTGTCTCCACATTATTTAAGTCTCATTTTTCATTGCTTCTGGTTGCTAGAAGCTGGTTCTTTGGCATTTTTTCCCATTCCTGAAACTGTCATTTAAGGAATTTGATCAATTTTGCTTTATATGTTGTTTTTTCTCTTACATATTGCAAGATGTCTCACGTTGCATCTGAGTCAGAAGATACTACAGGAAAATCGCTGTCTAGTGCTGGATCTACCAAAGCTAAGTGTATCTGCTGTAAACTTTTGGTAGCTATTTCTCCGGCTGTTGTTTGTATTAATTGTCATGACAAACTTGTTAATGCAGATAATATTTCCTTTAGTAAAGTACCATTGTCTGTTGCAGTTCCTTCAACATCTAAGGTGCAGAATGTTCCTGATAATATAAGAGATTTTGTTTCTGAATCCATCAAGAAGGCTATGTCTGTTATTTCTCCTTCTAGTAAACGTAAAAAATCTTTTAAAACTTCTATCCCTACAGATGAATTTTTAAATGAACATCATCATTCTGATTCTGATGACTCTTCTGGTTCAGAGGATTCTGTTTCAGAGATTGATGCTGATAAATCTTCATATTTATTTAAAATGGAATTTATTCGTTCTTTACTTAAAGAAGTACTAATTGCTTTAGAAATAGAGGATTCTGGTCCTCTTGATACTAATTCTAAACGTTTAGATAAGGTATTTAAATCTCCTGTGGTTATTCCAGAAGTTTTTTCCTGTTCCTAATGCTATTTCTTGCAGTAATTTCCAAAGAATGGGATAAATTGGGTAATTCATTTACTCCTTCTAACGTTTTAAGCAATTATATCCTGTACCGTCTGACAGGTTAGAATTTTGGGACAAAATCCCTAAAGTTGATGGGGCTATTTCTACCCTTGCTAAACGTACTACCATTCCTACGTCAGATGGTACTTCGTTTAAAGATCCTTTAGATAGGAAAATTGAATCCTTTCTAAGAAAAGCTTATCTGTGTTCAGGTAATCTTCTTAGACCTGCTATATCATTGGCTGATGTTGCTGCAGCTTCAACTTTTTGGTTGGAAACTTTAGCGCAACAAGTAACAAATCATGATTCTCATGATATTATTATTCTTCTTCAGCATGCTAATAATTTTATCTGTGATGCCATTTTTGATATTATCAGAGTTGATGTCAGGTTTATGTCTCTAGCTATTTTAGCTAGAAGAGCTTTATGGCTTAAGACTTGGAATGCTGATATGGCTTCTAAAATCAACTCTACTTTCCATTTCTTTCCAGGGTAACAAATTATTTGGTTCTCAGTTGGATTCTATTATCTCAACTGTTACTGGTGGGAAAGGAACTTTTTTACCACAGGATAAAAAATCTAAAGGTAAAAACAGGGCTAATAATCGTTTTCGTTCCTTTCGTTTCAACAAAGAACAAAAGCCTGATCCTTCATCCTCAGGAGCAGTTTCAGTTTGGAAACCATCTCCAGTCTGGAATAAATCCAAGCCTGCTAGAAAGGCAAAGCCTGCTTCTAAATCCACATGAAGGTGCGGGCCCTCATTCCAGCTCAGCTGGTAGGGGGCAGGTTACGTTTTTTCAAAGAAATTTGGATCAATTCTGTTCACAATCTTTGGATTCAGAACATTGTTTCAGAAGGGTACAGAATTGGTTTCAAGATGAGACCTCCTGCAAAGAGATTTTTTCTTTCCCGTGTCCCAGTAAATCCAGTGAAAGCTCAAGCATTTCTGAATTGTGTTTCAGATCTAGAGTTGGCTGGAGTAATTATGCCAGTTCCAGTTCCGGAACAGGGGATGGGGTTTTATTCAAATCTCTTCATTGTACCAAAGAAGGAGAATTCCTTCAGACCAGTTCTGGATCTAAAAATATTGAATCGTTATGTAAGGATACCAACGTTCAAGATGGTAACTGTAAGGACTATCTTGCCTTTTGTTCAGCAAGGGAATTATATGTCCACAATAGATTTACAGGATGCATATCTGCATATTCCGATTCATCCAGATCATTATCAGTTCCTGAGATTCTCTTTTCTGGACAAGCATTACCAGTTTGTGGCTCTACCGTTTGGCCTAGCTACAGCTCCAAGAATTTTTACAAAGGTTCTCGGTGCCCTTCTGTCTGTAATCAGAGAACAGGGTATTGTGGTATTTCCTTATTTGGACGATATCTTGGTACTTGCTCAGTCTTTACATTTAGCAGAATCTCATACGAATCGACTTGTGTTGTTTCTTCAAGATCATGGTTGGAGGATCAATTTACCAAAAAGTTCATTGATTCCTCAGTCAAGGGTAACCTTTCTGGGTTTCCAGATAGATTCAGTGTCCATGACTCTGTCTTTAACAGACAAGAGACATCTAAAATTGATTTCAGCTTGTCGAAACCTTCAGTCACAATCATTCCCTTCGGTAGCCTTATGCATGGAAATTCTAGGTCTTATGACTGCTGCATCGGACGCGATCCCCTTTGCTCGTTTTCACATGCGACCTCTTCAGCTCTGTATGCTGAATCAATGGTGCAAGGATTACACAAAGATATCTCAATTAATATCTTTAAAACCGATTGTTCAACACTCTCTAACGTGGTGGACAGATCACCATCGTTTAATTCAGGGGGCTTCTTTTGTGCTTCCGACCTGGACTGTAATTTCAACAGATGCAAGTCTCACAGGTTGGGGAGCTGTGTGGGGATCTCTGACGGCACAAGGAGTTTGGGAATCTCAGGAGGTGAGATTACCGATCAATATTTTGGAACTCCGTGCAATTTTCAGAGCTCTTCAGTTTTGGCCTCTTCTGAAGAGAGAATCGTTCATTTGTTTTCAGAAAGACAATGTCACAACTGTGGCATACATCAATCATCAAGGAGGGACTCACAGTCCTCTTGCTATGAAAGAAGTATCTCGAATTTTGGTTTGGGCGGAATCCAGCTCCTGTCTAATCTCTGCGGTTCATATCCCAGGTGTAGACAATTGGGAAGCGGATTATCTCAGTCGCCAAACGTTGCATCCGGGCGAATGGTCTCTTCACCCAGAGGTATTTCTTCAGATTGTTCAAAGGTGGGAACTTCCAGAAATAGATCTGATGGCGTCTCATCTAAACAAGAAACTTCCCAGATATCTGTCCAGATCCCGGGATCCTCAGGCGGAGGCAGTGGATGCATTATCACTTCCTTGGAAGTATCATCCTGCCTATATCTTTCCGCCTCTAGTTCTTCTTCCAAGAGTAATCTCCAAGATTCTGAAGGAATGCTTGTTTGTTCTGCTGGTAGCTCCGGCATGGCCTCACAGGTTTTGGTATGCGGATCTTGTCTGGATGGCCTCTTGCCAACCGTGGACTCTTCCGTTAAGACCAGACCTTCTGTCACAAGGTCCTTTTTTCCATCAGGATCTGAAATCCTTAAATTTAAAGGTATGGAGATTGAACGCTTGATTCTTGGTCAAAGAGGTTTCTCTGACTCTGTGATTAATACTATGTTACAGGCTCGTAAATCTGTATCTAGAGAGATATATTATAGAGTCTGGAAGACTTATATTTCTTGGTGTCTTTCTCATCATTTTTCTTGGCATTCTTTTAGAATACCGAGAATTTTACAGTTTCTTCAGGATGGTTTAGATAAGGGTTTGTCTGCAAGTTCCTTGAAAGGACAAATCTCTGCTCTTTCTGTTCTTTTCCACAGAAAGATTGCTATTCTTCCTGATATTCATTGTTTTGTACAAGCTTTGGTTCGTATAAAACCTGTCATTAAGTCTATTTCTCCTCCTTGGAGTTTGAATTTGGTTCTGGGAGCTCTTCAAGCTCCTCCCTTTGAACCTATGCATTCATTGGACATTAAATTACTTTCTTGGAAAGTTTTGTTCCTTTTGGCCATCTCTTCTGCCAGAAGAGTTTCTGAATTATCTGCTCTTTCTTGTGAGTCTCCTTTTCTGATTTTTCATCAGGATAAGGCGGTGTTGCGAACTTCTTTTGAATTTTTACCTAAAGTTGTGAATTCCAACAACATTAGTAGAGAAATTGTGGTTCCTTCATTATGTCCTAATCCTAAGAATTCTAAGGAGAAATCATTGCATTCTTTGGATGTTGTTAGAGCTTTGAAATATTATGTTGAAGCTACTAAATCTTTCCGAAAGACTTCTAGTCTATTTGTTATCTTTTCCGGTTCTAGAAAAGGCCAGAAAGCTTCTGCTATTTCTTTGGCATCTTGGTTGAAATCTTTAATTCATCTTGCCTATGTTGAGTCGGGTAAAACTCCGCCTCAGAGGATTACAGCTCATTCTACCAGGTCAGTTTCTACTTCCTGGGCGTTTAGGAATGAAGCTTCGGTTGATCAGATTTGCAAAGCAGCAACTTGGTCCTCTTTGCATACTTTTACTAAATTCTACCATTTTGATGTATTTTCTTCTTCTGAAGCAGTTTTTTGGTAGAAAAGTACTTCAGGCAGCGGTTTCAGTCCGAATCTTCTGCTTATGTTTTTCATTAAACTTTATTTTGGGTGTGGATTATTTTCAGCAGGAATTGGCTGTCTTTATTTTATCCCTCCCTCTCTAGTGACTCTTGTGTGGAAAGATCCACATCTTGGGTAATCATTATCCCATACGTCACTAGCTCATGGACTCTTGCTAATTACATGAAAGAAAACATAATTTATGTAAGAACTTACCTGATAAATTCATTTCTTTCATATTAGCAAGAGTCCATGAGGCCCGCAGTTTTTTTGTGGTGGTTATGATTTTTGTATAAAGCACAATTATTCCAATTCCTTATTTTATATGCTTTCGCACTTTTTTATTTGGGAAACTTTGCCCCTCCTGGTAGGAATGTATATCCCATACGTCACTAGCTCATGGACTCTTGCTAATATGAAAGAAATGAATTTATCAGGTAAGTTCTTACATAAATTATGTTTTTTCAAATAAAGATAGTTATAGAACACATATAAATTGCTAATATTAGAAAATTATATCTTTCTTATTATTGCATGCTCTGAGTATTACAATTATTATTTGGTGTTCAGTGTCCCTTTAATGAAAAAGCAATGTATTTTTTTAAAAGAAGGAAACATGAGAATGAATACATTTACACAATCTAATTCAATTTCAAATAACTTTACTATCACGTACTATTAATGAATTATTAACTAATTAATTATTGATTCATGTACCTTTTTAATAGAATTGAGTTGTTTATGCGAAACTCGTGACTATATAATGATTTTTTTTTTTACTTTAAACCCAAAAATATATGGTGTAGATTGACCCTTTAATAAGTGGAGAAAAGCATATCTTAACCATGCATTGAATTTGATCAACAATCATTTGTAACATTTGTATTAGGTGAATAAAGTAATAACAAACAAACACATTTATTAGGTAAGAATATATTTTTATTCATATATCATTAAAATAATAAAAAATATAAATCAAATGACATACAAAAGAAAAAATTACATATAAATTATATTTAAAATCAATTAATATAAAAAAAACCACTACTCTTTAGCTCGCTTAGAGGCAGATGGAGACGGTGGGGGAGATCTCTCCCTTGCTGACCTGCTGATTCTCCCTGCTCTACAGCTACCCTGGCCCTGTCTACTTCTAACCTCTCTCTATCAAAATGTATCCTATCACTATCGCTCTGTCTTTCATATTAAAATCTTTCCCTCTCTCTAAATCTAATCTCTCACTATCCCTCATCCTTTCATATACAAATCTTTACCCCTCTAAATCTATTCTTCCTCTTTCCATTCTCAGCCTTTCCCTCTCTAAATCAAATCTTTCCCTATCTACTTGAATGCCCCTCTCTAATATCTGCCCCTGTTACTCGACAGATAATCTTAATGCCACCTTCCAACTCATGTTGATCTGCCCTGTACTGCCCGGCCAGATTTAACATTTCATAAACTGCCACATCATCATTGATGGGAGGCAGTTCCTGGTCAGGATCAGCATGGCCATGAGCTGCTGGGGCATGAGAAACAGGTGCAGGAGTGGCACCAGGGTCCAGAGCAGCTGGGTCTTCTGGGGCAGGAGGGGTAGCACAGATGAGAGCCTCTGTATCCAATGTTCCCTGGGAGATTCCCTGTTCCTGGGATTCTGGATATTGGGTCTCTCCCAGGGACTCCTTCTCCTCCACAATAGCATTCATTGTTCAAAGACAACCGGCGATCTCCTCCGATACATTGTGCACACGTTCTGTATCTAAAGAAATGGGAAAACAAAAATATTATAATCAAAAGTAAACATATAGCTTCCATGATTCATATCAAGATTATAAATGTAAGACACTGTATTTTAACATGCACGATTCCGATAGTTTATGTTATCTTAAAGGGATACTCCATCAAAGTTTTTAATCCAAATAAATGCATTTAATTTTTTAAAAAAAAGCATTTTAATGTTTGCTATATAAATGTAGTAATAAAAGTGCTTCTAATAAAAGCTATAGCAGTTTCAATAGTGTATTTAAGTATTCACCTTGCACCAGCATTTTCAAGACAGCACTTATTAAGAGAACCAAAAGAGCTTTTTTAACTTTTTTTAGACTCTGTTTCTTAATTACTGACATGATAAAAGCCCCACTGGTGCTGTGAGAATTTACAGTATTGAAAATGCTGTTGTACTGAGATATATATATATGCTATAATGGCGATGTTTGCAGAGGTTAAAGGGATATTCTATTCAAAATAGAAGGTTAATGATTGTGATAGAGCATGCAATTTGAAGGAACTTTCTAAATAAATCTAACATTTTTCTTTGTTCTCTGTTTAGATTGTTTTAAATGTACGCTTAGATGTTCTGTGTTTTGTTAAGCAAATAGATAGAACTTGATGATTGGGGTTGAAATGTAGCCAAACAATCATCAAGCAATACACGGGTGATGATCCAAACCTGTGATTCCTTCTAAGCTTAAATTATTTTTCAAATATAGATAATAATAGAAAGAAGAAAATTCAACAATAGGACAATTTTTTTATATATTTATAAAATGCATGGTCTACGTAAATAAAGAATCCTTTTTTTTACTGTACTATTCTTTGAGATACTATTAAATGACAGATTATATAAATGATACATGTAATTTAACATCCTTGTTTAATACTGTGATAATCTTCAGTAATACCATTTTAACTTTAAAATGATGGCATTGACTATCCCGCTTATGTGAGCACACATAACATTAATGTTTTAGCTTGTTTTTGTTACCTGTGGAGGAGATCGAAGATGTTGGAGAGTGTCCCAAAGCCCTTTGGACCTCAGCTGGAAAAAAAAATGTGTATATACAAAGTTAAAATCAATTTACAATCATACGAGTAAGAGCATTTTAATTAAACAAAATCTAATATTAAAAAACATACCTGTTATTCGGCCAATGCTTGCTCCTTCAGGGGTGCTGCACATAATGTCAGGCTGTGTGGCTTCCAAGGAGAGGCTGTGGCTGGATTCAGTATGGATACTGACAGCCAATGGGACTGTGTCATCCCCATCAGTGGCAGCAGCAGCTGTAGCTACAGCAGCAGCACTGGTTGATGCTGGAAAACAGATAAAACAAAAATAAGTACTAATATAATTGTATATCATAATGTAAAAAAAAACCGCCTATAATTTCATTTGCAACATGAAGAACGCATGTAATATAACTTTAATTACCTGCCACCTCGTCAGTATCATGCCCAACCAAATCCAGACTGAGTGTCATATTTGCTCTTGCATCTCCATCAGCTGAGTCTTGTATGAAGAGCGCTCAGCTGTATACGGCTCACCACCGCCTGTAGTACATGTAGACTGTCTCTCCCTGGCCAGCTTGGCCTTTAAGATTCTCTTGATATCCGAGAATCTTTTCTTACAGTGCTCCACCGATTTCGCATGTGTGCCTTCGGCAGAGACACTGTCAGCTATTTCTCTCCAGATCTGTTGTTTTCTGGAGAGAGAAATCTGTTGGGCTTTGGAACCAAAAATAAAATCATACTGCTCTAAAACCTTAGTTACTAAAACCCTATTCTGTTCAAAATTTAACTGTATATTGTGCCCTGATTTGGTCTTCCCATTCTCTGCAGAAGTCATATTACAGTTCAAAAATGAAAATACAAAAAAGTCGCAAAAAAATAACAATTACTTCTATGCTCTATCATTCAAGCTTTGTAGGAATCACTTATTAGACTCCTTTTTCATTCCCCTTTTATAGTTAGTCAATACGTAAACAATCAGCCATTAACAATTATACAATCATCAATTAAAATTTGTTACAGTATTAGCTTTATTGATTTAGTTATTCAATTCTTTTAGTACATTCTATTCATAAGGCCGTAATTGGTGACGCATATAATATTAAATCTTCAGATAAGTGATTTTGAAAATGATCTTTTTTTTAATAAAATTAATATTGTTATATAATCAATCACTTCTTCAATAAAATTAGTTAAGATTGATTCAATATACTTATTTAAGTAAATATACATTCATATATTTTTTTAAAAGGATCATTAGCGAAGGAGAAAAAAACATGTTATAGGATATAGTTTTCATAACTCAGTCAGTGATGACGCATATTATATAATATGATTACAGTTTCAATGGGGATTACATAGCAATGGTAATGAATATATGATGAATATATTCCGCCAATCAAACATTAATAATTTGTTTCCACTGTCAATAACCAATCAGATTGCTCTCTACTTGGGATAGTTGTGTCGCACTTAAAAATTAATTTAGAGTGAAATTTAAATTTAAGATGGCGCAACCTCCATTTTTCAGTGACTTGGAATTTGTAATCCTGGTCTATGATATGGACCGCTATTTCCTGCGGAGGATTTGAGGAGTCGGGGGCATCCAACATGAGGACAGGGACCGTTTCATCTACGTGATGAAGCGGCGGATGAAGCGAGTGTCCAGGATTAAAAGGTTGCGACCTTCAACGTCGCGAGAAGGAGCACCACAGGGGGCTACAATCGTTCATTAGAGCCTTTAAGTAGTATTTGTTATATTGTGTATTATACTTGTAAATTATGTATATTTTGATGATGCTGAACCCACATATTTTATCTCATGATAGAGCATTACATTTTAATCGATTTTGTAATCTAATCCTATTAATTTTATTTCATTCTTTTTATATCTTTATTTGAAAATCCAAGAATATAAATTTAGTTGCAGGCCCATTTCCCCCCCCCCCCCCCGAAAAAAAAAATGGGTTGTTTTTGCTGATTGGTGACTTAATGACAGCCAACAATAAAAAAGTTCTGTACAGTGTGATGAAACTAAAATTGGCTGCCTCCTTAGCTTATATACCTTATGTTTTAAAAAAAAGATAGCCATATAAAGAAGAAACATTGATAATAAGAGTACAATTGGTTTATTCAAAATTCATAATCTATCTGAATCCTGAAATAAAACATATATATATATATATATATATATATATATATATATATATATATATATATATATATATATATATAGCATGTATATATATTTATATATTTTTTTCATTTGGTTGTTATTTTCATCATAGGAAATAAAGATTACATGCATTACAGCTGCAGATACATTACACAAAAGAAAAATATCACATGGATCTAATGTTGACATACAACTTTATATGTTCACAGATCTCAGACGGCCAAGATAACGAATCCCCCGGTAAGTCAGGCCAGTGTCAATGGCGACACCTATGAGCAACCGTTCTTCTCCCCCGCTGCCATTGACACTGCTTAAGGGTCGTCCAGACAATGAGTCAGGGACAGATGTGGATGCCCCTGATATCCAAGGTTATTTTCAAGTATAGTACTATGTTTGCAATATTTAACATTAAAAATAAGTTTTTCTACAGGTTTATTCAGGATGCAGGTTAATGTAAGGGATTATGTTTTTAGAATTAAAATGTTTGTACGAGTTTTTAAACAACAATGATGTGTATAATCTAGGCCTTGTCACATATTCCTCATACTAACAATGATTTGTATTTGTGCTTCATCTCTGACAGACGACCAAGTACCAAGGGAGGATAATGCCCCAGCCTTCTCGCCGGCGCTGCCAGATCAGGAGGTGGCTGGAGTCGAATGTAAGAAAACGTAATATTAGTTTTTAACAATTGTATCTTCATAATGAATTTGTATATAATTTTATTTTGTCTTTTTATAGATCAAGATCAGGGGACACCCTTCCTTCGGGGTATATTTACCCAACTAGCAGAGAGGCTCAAAATTGTATCCACAGCTGTGCGGGCCCTGCAGGAGGCCATGCAAAACTTTGTTAAACATTTTTTATTTAAAAAAAAAAAAAAAAAAATTTAAAATAAATATATATTTAATCTAAATTATAGTGTAACTGTATTCATTTAAATATTATTTTGAAATGACATGAAAGCAAAATATATGTTGAATGATGTATAAATAGCATGCAATATGGTAAATTATTCTTTTGTTTTATATATATTTTTTATCTATATTTTATTTCTCTTCATCTTTTCAATATACTTGGATGAAGAGCATATGCAGATAAACTATGTAGCTGCTGATTATTGACTGCACATAGATGACTCATATGATTGGCTTGCACATGTGCATTGTTATTTCTACTAAAAAGGATATCTGAGGATTAATACAAGTTTAAAGGTTGTAATGTTGCTTGAGATGGTCTTCTATATCTTCATAATAATATTTCTGATATGATTTTGATGTCCCTTTAAGATCGGAAATAACATTATTTAAAATAAAAATTATGAATAGAATAATAAATATATATATACATATATATTTACACACATATATACTGTATATACATATACATTTACATATATATACATATATATTAACATGTATATAGATACATATGTACATACATACATACATATATCACTATCCACTTTTCACCAAATATGTCGCTACTAGCTATATTCACAATTATTCCTGCTCAGAATAATAATACATTTACACCAGTGCTTGACAAATTTGTCCAAAATCTAGGAGCCAGCAGGAAAAATTAGGAGCCAGCAATTATTAGGCAGTCACGTGAATGCATATATATATATATATATATATATATATAAATATATATAAAATAGGTTTTAACTTCTTTTTCCATGCCATATTTACTTACTTGTCTATATAGTCTTTTAATATGTGTCGTGATGGTATTTTTTATGTCACTTTTAAATGGTTAGCTCACATTCACTTCTAATCTAAACTGAGGTTCAGCACACACTGTCCTAAGAATTAATATGTCTTAATAAAGTTTTAGTATCTCTTTTGATATTTTAATTAATGTCTATTGAAAGTGTCCAGTATTTGTATGAGCTGGGCACTATCTTTAAGATAGGATAGCTGTTTTCTGGCTATAGGTTGTAGGACTTCATCTAACCATGCCCCCAATGGTTCAAACAAGGACCCCACCCCCAAGACAATGGGTCTGCCTGGGGGGGAAGAAGGGTCCTTGTGAACCTTGGGGACATGGTAGAAAATCGGAGTAAGTGGATGGTCAGGAATTAAATTAGAAACATCCTTATCTCCAAAAACCCCTAAAGTGACACCTTCCCTTACTATACATTCCAATTTCTTTTTGTAGGAGAAAATGGGATTTCCAGGGAGCCGTTTGTATACCTCAGTATCCCTGGGTTGTCTGAGATTTCTATAGATTTCTATGCAAACTGTTGCACCACATTCGTGGTTTACCTTCTTACTTGCAACTTGTGCCAGTTGCAGTACACAGGTCAAACTTCTAGGGAGGTCCGCAAAAGATTAAATGAACACACCAGAGATACCAAAAATTACAACAAAGATTCTGCAGTCGCAAACCACTTTAAAGGCTATCACCTAACCAATGTGGCTAACATGAATATAAAAATCATACAGCTAGATTTAGAGTTTGGCGGTAGCCGTGAAAACGAGCGTTAGAGGCTCCTAACGCTGGTTTTAGGCTACCGCCGGTATTTTGAGTCACTGAAAATAGGGTCTAACGCTCACTTTTCAGCCGCGACTTTTCCATACCGCAGATCCCCTTACGTCAATTGCGTATCCTATCTTTTCAATGGGATCTTCCTAACGCCGGTATTTAGAGTCGTTTCTGAAGTGAGCGTTAGAGCTCTAACGACAAAACTCCAGCCGCAGAAAAATAGCAGGAGTTAAGAGCTTTCTGGGCTAACGCCGGTTCATAAAGCTCTTAACTACTGTACCCTAAAGTACACTAACACCCATAAACTACCTATGTACCCCTAAACCGAGGTACCCCCACATCGCCGCCACTCGATTAAAAATTTTTAACCCCTAATCTGCCGACCGCCACCTACGTTATACTTATGTACCCCTAATCTGCTGCCCCTAACCCCGCCGACCCCTGTATTACATTTATTAACCCCTAACCTGCCCCCCACAACGTCGCCGCCAGCTACTTACAATAATTAACCCCTAATCTGCCGACCGCAAAGCGCCGCCACCTACGTTATCCTTATGTACCCCTAATCTGCTGCCCCTAACACCGCCGACCCCTATATTATATTTATTAACCCCTAATCTGCCCCCCTCAACGTCGCCGACACCTGCCTACACTTATTAACCCCTAATCTGCCGAGCGGACCGCACCGCTACTATAATAAAGTTATTAACCCCTAATCCGCCTCACTAACCCTATCATAAATAGTATTAACCCCTAATCTGCCCTCCCTAACATCGCCGACACCTAACTTCAATTATTAACCCCTAATCTGACGACCGGAGCTCACCGCTATTCTAATAAATGGATTAACCCCTAAAGCTAAGTCTAACACTAACACTAACACCCCCCTAACTTAAATATAATTTACATCTAACGAAATTAATTATCTCTTATTAAATAAATTATTCCTATTTAAAGCTAAATACTTACCTGTAAAAGAAATCCTAATATAGCTACAATATAAATTATAATTACATTGTAGCTATTTTAGGAATAATATTTATTTTACAGGCAACTTTGTAATTATTTTAACCAGGTACAATAGCTATTAAATAGTTAAGAACTATTTAATAGCTACCTAGTTAAAATAATAACAAAATTACCTGTAAAATAAATCCTAACCTAAGTTATAATTAAACCTAACACTACCCTATCAATAAATTAATTAAATAAAATACCTACAATTACCTACAATAAAACCTAACACTACACTATCAATAAATAAATTAAATACAATAGCTACAAATAACTACAATTACATAAACTAACTAAAGTACAAAAAATAAAAAAGAACTAAGTTACAAAAAATAAAAAAATATTTACAAACATCAGAAAAATATTACAACAATTTTAAACTAATTACACCTACTCTAAGCCCCCTAATAAAATAACAAAGACCCCCAAAATAAAAAAATTCCCTACCCTATTCTAAATTAATAGAGTTAAAAGCTCTTTTACCTTACCAGCCCTGAACAGGGCCCTTTGCGGGGCATGCCCCAAGAAAATCAGCTCTTTTGCCTGTAAAAAAAAACATACAATACCCCCCCCCCAACATTACAACCCACCACCCACATACCCCTAATCTAACCCAAACCCCCCTTAAATAAACCTAACACTAGCCCCTGAAGATCTTCCTACCTTGTCTTCACCATCCAGGTTCACCGATCCGTCCTGGCATCCGGTGCTGAAGAGGTCCAGAAGAGGCTCCAAAGTCTTCCTCCTATCCGGCAAGAAGAGGACATCCGGACCGGCAAACATCTTCTTCCAAGCGGCATCTTCAATCTTCTTCCATCCGGTGCGGAGCGGGTCCATCTTGAAGCAGCCGACGCGGATCCATCCTCTTCTTCCGGTGTCTCCCGACGAATGACGGTTCCTTTAAGGGACGTCATCCAAGATGGCGTCCCTCGAATTCCGATTGGCTGATAGGATTCTATCAGCCAATCGGAATTAAGGTAGGAATATTCTGATTGGCTGATGGAATCAGCCAATCAGAATCAAGTTCAATCCGATTGGCTGATCCAATCAGCAAATCAGATTGAGCTCGCATTCTATTGGCTGTTCCGATCAGCCAATAGAATGCGAGCTCAATCTGATTGGCTGATTGGATCAGCCAATCGGATTGAACTTGATTCTGATTGGCTGATTCCATCAGCCAATCAGAATATTCCTACCTTAATTCCGATTGGCTGATAGAATCCTATCAGCCAATCGGAATTCGAGGGACGCCATCTTGGATGACGTCCCTTAAAGGAACCGTCATTCGTCGGGAGACACCGGAAGAAGAGGATGGATCCGCGTCGGCTGCTTCAAGATGGACCCGCTCCGCACCGGATGGAAGAAGATTGAAGATGCCGCTTGGAAGAAGATGTTTGCCGGTCCGGATGTCCTCTTCTTGCCGGATAGGAGGAAGACTTTGGAGCCTCTTCTGGACCTCTTCAGCACCGGATGCCAGGACGGATCGGTGAACCTGGATGGTGAAGACAAGGTAGGAAGATCTTCAGGGGCTAGTGTTAGGTTTATTTAAGGGGGGTTTGGGTTAGATTAGGGGTATGTGGGTGGTGGGTTGTAATGTTGGGGGGGGGGTATTGTATGTTTTTTTTTACAGGCAAAAGAGCTGATTTTCTTGGGGCATGCCCCGCAAAGGGCCCTGTTCAGGGCTGGTAAGGTAAAAGAGCTTTTAACTCTATTAATTTAGAATAGGGTAGGGAATTTTTTTATTTTGGGGGTCTTTGTTATTTTATTAGGGGGCTTAGAGTAGGTGTAATTAGTTTAAAATTGTTGTAATATTTTTCTGATGTTTGTAAATATTTTTTTATTTTTTGTAACTTAGTTCTTTTTTATTTTTTGTACTTTAGTTAGTTTATGTAATTGTAGTTATTTGTAGCTATTGTATTTAATTTATTTATTGATAGTGTAGTGTTAGGTTTTATTGTAGGTAATTGTAGGTATTTTATTTAATTAATTTATTGATAGGGTAGTGTTAGGTTTAATTATAACTTAGGTTAGGATTTATTTTACAGGTAATTTTGTTATTATTTTAACTAGGTAGCTATTAAATAGTTCTTAACTATTTAATAGCTATTGTACCTGGTTAAAATAATTACAAAGTTGCCTGTAAAATAAATATTATTCCTAAAATAGCTACAATGTAATTATAATTTATATTGTAGCTATATTAGGATTTCTTTTACAGGTAAGTATTTAGCTTTAAATAGGAATAATTTATTTAATAAGAGATAATTAATTTCGTTAGATGTAAATTATATTTAAGTTAGGGGGGGTGTTAGTGTTAGTGTTAGACTTAGCTTTAGGGGTTAATCCATTTATTAGAATAGCGGTGAGCTCCGGTCGTCAGATTAGGGGTTAATAATTGAAGTTAGGTGTCGGCGATGTTAGGGAGGGCAGATTAGGGGTTAATACTATTTATGATAGGGTTAGTGAGGCGGATTAGGGGTTAATAACTTTATTATAGTAGCGCTCAGGTCCGCTCGGCAGATTAGGGGTTAATTATTGTAAATAGCTGGCGGCGACGTTGTGGGGGGGCAGGTTAGGGGTTAATAAATATAATATAGAGGTCGGCGGTGTTAGGGGCAGCAGATTAGGGGTACATAGGGATAATGTAAGTTGCGGCGGTTTACGGAGCGGAAGATTAGGGGTTAATAATATAATGCAGGGGTCAGCGATAGCGGGGGCGGCAGATTAGGGGTTAATAAGTGTAAGGTTAGGGATGTTTAGACTCGGGGTACATGTTAGAGTGTTAGGTGCAGACGTAGGAAGTGTTTCCCCCATAGGAAACAATGGGGCTGCGTTAGGAGCTGAACGCGGCTTTTTTTGCAGGTGTTAGGTTTTTTTTCAGCTCAAACAGCCCCATTGTTTCCTATGGGAGAATCGTGCACGAGCACGTTTTTGAGGCTGGCCGCGTCCGTAAGCAACTCTGGTATCGAGAGTTGCATTTGCGGTAAAAATGCTCTACGCTCCTTTTTTGGAGCCTAACGCAGCATTTTTTTGAACTCTCGATACCAGAGTTAATTTTATGGTGCGGCCAGAAAAAAGCCAGCGTAGCTAACGCACCCCCTTGGCCGCCAAACTCCAAATCTAGCTGATAGATATCGCAACCACATCTATAAGAGGGGGAAATAAATTTAAAATTTTGGAGAAAAAGGAACTATTTTGGATGCTAAAGTTACAAACACGCTCCCCTTTGGGGATGAATCGTGAGTGTGACATTAATTTTTTCATTGATAATTAACTTTAAAACTATGAATAAACTTCAGCCCTATAAGAGGCTATCTAGATATGTACTGGTATTATTTACTGGTGCTGTTGTCTTAAATTCATAGTTTATATTATTGTGCATACCACTGTGTCTAAATCTGTTACTAACATTTTTGTCTATACACTAAGTAGGTTTTTGTGTATACCTCTGTGCCTAAATTTGTTACCAATTTTTCTAATCACACAATAAGCAAGTTTTGGTGTTAAAATGACACATTTATCTCTAATTATCCTTTTTTCTATCAAAGATGTTCACCAATGTACAACAGACAATACCTTTAAGTGGGATTATATATGTGTATTTAAATTCTGCTAAAAGTGGGTTCATTTTATTGTTTTTAAAATATTTTTTCTTTTGAGATGTATATATAGAGTGACCTGTATCCTAAGGGGTTAATTATGATACAGCTGTGTTGCATTAACTTGTAATGCGTTTAACAACAAATCAAATACAAGTGTCCCCTTTAAATACAGGCTGCTCTACATCCCAAATATGTCTATGAATAAGCATCCTAAAGGGACGCAAAACTAGTCAGACAGCTTGTTGTGTCTTCAGCACTCCTGCGATTGTCTTTTTGTGCGTTTCTTACAGCGTTTGTTGCTGTTAACATTTTTTTAAACTTATATCCAATAAAGTATTTACTATTTTTTAAGGATCCCTCTATGCAGTGCCTGCTTTTTGCTGTATACTTGGACTGTATTTAGTTGCTTGGTTTCGCCACTGCTACGGCACTCCGTTTGTACTAGTAGGCTGAACTTTCCACTGCTTGACCGGTATCACTTCCGGTTCATTCGCCGGGTCCCCGGATGTTGCCTGGAGCGTCGCATCATGCCTTATGTATCAACTAACTGATTTGGAAACTCTCATTGGCGTTCCTGCCCCGCGGACATAGGAGGATTGTGAGTACCCCAATACCTGTGTGGTGGTTTCATACTGCAGCATAAATTTGAACTGTGGCAATCGATACTGTCAACCATTTAATATTGCACATGTTTGGACTTTTAACATTGCGAGTCAGCACTACATTCAATAGGTGCATGTTATGTTTTAATTAACGTCACATTTTGGGCAATATTTGGCTGCTTCAGCCGAAAATGTTCAATCATTTAGCTTTTTATTCCCCAAATAAGGGTAACTAACAAATTGTTTATCTTACCGGCTTTCTTTACCTACTAACATACAAACGTAAGAGGTGTTTTCCTGTTTACTGCATTCAGTGTAGCACACGCATTAAAAGATATAAACATATCATCTTACATTTTACATTTATACAATGGCAGGAGTTAATCTTGACACTAATGAACCCCTTACTACTAATATACCACATACTGGTGAAACGTCTAAACATGAGGATTTTTTTGATATACACACAAGACAGGAATACTTCAATACTATTTTTTCAGCTGAAGAGGTACATACTGACCACATTGAAGTGAAGAAATTATTTAAAGCTTTGGAACAATCCTTGATTTCTGATCTTAGGCTCATGTGGGACATTGTAGCTTTTAAAAAGTATATTGAAAATAACAGAATACCCAGGGGGTTAGGTATAAAGAAGTATCCCTCCTTCCAATTTGACGATCTAGAAGACATGGAGGAGTGGAATGAGGCCCTAAACAGCGAGCGAATAAGAACAAAAATAGAAAGAATAAAGCAAATAATTCTAAACAACATCAAACATCACAAGAATCTGAAAAGAATGAACCAAAATCCATTCTGAAAAAGATGGGAAAGAAAAAGAGAAAAGTGGCCTTTAACCCCTCTGAGGGAGAGACCACTGATTCTGAAGCCTGTTTTTCTGGCACTTCTTATTCCTCCAACTGTTCTCCTCTCCTCTTCTCCTTCTGTCTCTCCTTCTTCTTCATGTGATTTTTTACAGGAGGCGGTGGATTTAGAAGAAACGCGAAATCCGGAACCAGTGGCCTGCCCGAAAACATGATCAGGGACTTCCCAGCAAAAAGAGTATGGGTGACGCCCTCTATGAGGGTCCACCGGTGGAATACATGACCTCGCTGATTGAGTACTGTTTATTCAAGAATTACTTCCGTTTCGAAAACAAGTTTTATTTACAAGTGGCCGGTACGGCCATGGGTTCCTCCATGGCCCCCACCTACGCCAACATCTACATGTCACAATTTGAAAATGTGCACCTATGGCCTCTACAATGTGCATCAATTATCTGTTATTACAGATACATAGATGACATCTTCTTGGTGTGGCGTGGGGGCATGGAGGAACTCCAGGTATGGTATAATTCATTCAATAATTGTACCAGTAATGTAAAATTTAAAATGACTGTGGATGAACACTCCATAAGTTTCCTTGATCTCACAGTCTTTAAAAATTCAGATAGTCTTGGCACCACGTTATATCACAAGCCCACAGACCGTAATTCCATACTTAGGGCGGACAGCTGCCACCCCCCAGCCCTATTGAAGGGCATTGTAAAGTCACAATTCATCAGAACCATGCGAAACAATTCTGATCCGGCGACTGGGGTCTCCCAACTGGTAGGTGTGGGTGAGAGATTCTGTTCAAGAGGTTACAAGACATCTGTGATCCAAGAGATGATGGAGTCTGTGTCTAAATTAACACAGTCTGAATTGATTCAATCAAAGCCTAAACGGAACACTACAGAAAAACTCATCATGTCCACTACTTTTACCCCGGCTACTAAGAACACTGGTCAAATTCTCTGCCAACATTGGCCCATCATGTCATCTGACCCTAAGCTGAGATTCACCAATAATCTACAACCTATGGTAGGTTTCAAGAGGGGCACCAATTTAAAGGATTTACTGATGAGAACAGACCCTAAAATGTGTTACAACACTACCATAAAAAGGAACATTAAGGGATCATATCGGTGCTTAGGTTGCACTACTTGCAGCAGTCTAATTGGCATGAAGGTGTTCCATCACCCGCATACGAATCGGACCTTCACAATTAGACACTCAATAACATGCACCGTGTACCTTTTATTCTGTCCGTGCTCCATGCACTATGTAGGCAAGACCTCTGGCACATTACGCGAACGGATGGCCAACCATCGACACGCTATAAGAACTGCCCTCAAAGATGGCAACTCTGAGCAGTCAGTGGCGTGACACTGCGCCCACAAGGGACATTCAGTTTCCTCAATTCGCTATATTCTAATTGATCACATACCCCCATTGGAGTGAGGAGGTGATCGCAACAAACAGCTCTTAAGGTGTGAGGCCCAATGGATGTTTCACTTGGGGACTGTACAACCTGGTGGTTTGAATATCACACCTGACTTCAAGAATCTTCTGTGATCCATATCTAGTGTGCTACATACTTTGAGTATAATTTGAGTGGGGCAATGTGGCTCTGTGGTTGGACTGTGCTGTACCTCTCCCTTCATTGGGTGGGATTTGCACAGTTCTCACAGAACTGTGAATTTGGATCCTCTCTGGTTCTATATTCTACAGTGGAAGCCTGGCCAACTCTTATGAGTTACTCTATCTATCGCACTGAATACTACAGCTAATTTTCGGGGGTCTAAAAATCTATCACATTATGGGACACTCTATATATTGTATATATATATGTCTGCTATCTTACAATGTGTCTTTGCACTTACCCCAATAGGATTCAGATCCTAGGGTAATATATACATATCTTGTTTAGGTAGGCAAAAGGGGTCTGTAATGTAATCATAGATTGTTGAAAAACTATATACAGTATATATGCACACACACACACACACATATATATATATATATATATATATATATATATATATATATATATATATATATATATATATATATATATATATATATATATATATATAGGCGTAATACTTACTCTAGCCTACCCTCCGACATGTTCCCCTACACTCCTCAGTTCTCATTCTTTCTCTGATCACATGCACTTTTTTGGGGTTTTCTCATTTTCCTACTTGCATATATGTTTGTGCCAATCAGATTCTTTATTGAATCATCAGGACTGAAACAGATTCTGTTATAATAGAAAAATAAGAAGAAGTTTAAATATCATAAGTCCCCTAAAGATGTCAATTCTTGCACATCTGAGTATTAAATGGGTGATAAAAGTCAAACTTGAAACATTCAGATCAGTAGGGTTTGTGAAAGGACAATGCACATGCATGCAGCCAGCCACACTCTGCCACTTTGTTGTAAATATCAAGGGAATACTGGCTTTTAACACAGCAAGAGCAAATAAAAATACAGTGACGCATATCACAGCTCTAAAGATCTTAAAATTTAAAAATAATAGTATGTCGTCAAAATCATAATCTAACTGGATACATGGGGAAACACAACCGTAAATTGCATATAATGTAGCCTGTGAATGTATCTAACTTCTGTGATTCACACAGTGTGGGCTATGGGGTAGTCAAACTTCTCTAATGTCTCTGAGGTGAATGAGAGAGTAGGATTATAGAACACAGACCCCGCAATGCACAACAATTGAGGGTTATTGTTTATCACAAGGCCTGTGTTCTATAACCCTACTCTCTCATTTACCTCAGAGACTTAAACTTTCTGCACCAGTTCATCCACCATCACCGCCAGGACTTGCTGCTGACACCAGCACAACCATCTGTGGGGAAACGCCTTAACTGACCGCCAATACCGAGAGGAAGTGCGGTCAATGACAGCTCCATACACAATCTAACCCGCTATACCTGTCCCAGCCAATAAAAGCAGCGAGAGCACAGCAAACGAACTGGCGCAGGGCTTGGTGTATCGGTAAAATGTGCACAGGGTCACATGTCCTCGTGTGATGACGTCACTCCAGAATCGATTCTTAAGGAATAAAATGAAAAATTAGACTTTTACAGCAAGCTTACAACAGAGGTGCATGGAGGCATATGGAACTTTTAAAATATAAAAATAGCAGGGTATTCAAAAATATACACCTATGTGGAGACATCTGGCAGATACCACACACAAGAAAATAATATTATCTACATAGGTTAATATGTGGGGTGGCTTTCCTAATGAACCTTAAGCCTAGATAGAAGCATATAGAAAAGTAAGTAGCCACTCTTTAAAACTAATAGGGACACTATGTGAGTAGGATGAAACAATACTGTAGAACACTGATTAGAAAGGTCTTGACCATAAGCCACAGGTAAACAAGATATATGCATAGCCAAAAGTTTTCCCAATTGTAGGTGCTTTATATTTGGCAACGGCCCAACACCTCAGTGTAATATCTTGGGTATATTTTCGCATCCTATTTAAGAGGGAAAGAGACTCACCCAAAAAAGGTCTATCTATGTTAAGTTACAGGTGAGATCTCAGTAAGTCACTGAGCTCCCTAGAGGAGTATATATATCCAGCTTAGGACAGACAACAACGAGTAACTCCCTTAATATTAATACAGGGGGACTCTGCTAACACATATTTACAAGGGAAGGAGACTCACCCAAAAGGTCTCAGTAAGTCTCTGGGCCCTCTAGAGGGGTATACATATATATATACAGCTTAGAGCAGACAACAACGAGTAACTCCTTTAACATCAATACAGGGGGACTCTGTTAACAAAGATAAATGAGATCAGACATGTTTTGAACTGCAGAGTTTTTGAGTCTAAGTAAAGGCTTCTGAGTAGCGATGAACTGTATCTGTGACTGGCCAGCCAGCCACCGCAGCAAAAGTTCCAGTGTTTAACCCATACCTGCTCTCTCAAACAGGGAACCTGTATAGAGCGAGTTCTTGGTTTTAGGTACGGGTCTAGTGGTGAAAAAGTTGCCAAAATGCATGGCAAGTATATAGTGCTGTATAAATTGAGAGCAGCTACGCCCGTGGCACCAGGGAACTAAAGTATTGTGGTAGACCATAAACTTCATTTTTCCTGAGTGTTTCTTAGCCGTGTGTGTATGTTCCCTCAATTTCGGCCCTCTAGCAGCTGTCTTGGCCCCTTGTTCAGTAAGCAGTGACACAGTAATTTCTTCCATAAAATTAAGACGTTTTATTACCAGAGCGTCCATCTAATACTGTCCCTCTGTGGTGCCTTGTGTGGCCTCATCATCAGCATCTAGCTCTAGAAGGGCCTTTAGATTGCACTCCGAACTTGAGGTGAATACCACCGTTAAGTGCCTCTCTAGCTTGCAAAAATGATTGCACACAAGATCCTCAATAGCTCCAAAGAAAACTACCCTTATTGCTACCATGTATGCCAAAGTCGTTCGCCTGGGTTGGCTTTCCGCTATATACAGCAATCGCTTAATGATAGGGTGTTACTGGAATATTAAAATGGCCGCTCTTCAGTGTTCCTCAAGGCTGCTGTCCCTACAACAACGGATGACGATCTGCTCCCCTCAGGGTATTTCCCAAAGTTCAAGGTGATCTAGTTTGTCTCACCACATTAGGAGCCTCAACTAAGGTAGAATTGAGCAGCTCTGAGCAGTTAAAAATACAAATTTTGTTGGCTTAAAATCGGAGCTGTGATGGTGTGCATCTTCTCAGGTGCATGGCTGTCTCCCCCCCAGATCTTATAATTTTCCACTACTTTAGATGATAGGCAGCAGGAATATTATAGTCTGAGCGTCTTTTAGCCACACAACTTTATTTGCAGGAATGAATGGGCTTTAGATGAGACCTGATGATCTCGTATCGCATCCTCAAAGTGAGAGTTCCAAGATAGAGGGAGTCCCGAATAGCAAGCAGCACTGTGTCTGCCAACATTGTCCGGTAATTAAAGGTATCTGTTTACAAAGTAGAGAGTCTCCTGAGGGTGGTTGTATAGATCATGGGTAATATGATGAATTGGGAACTCGTGCAGTTTGTATTTTTCAGCATTTCAGGGCCCGCCCCCAAAACCCCACAGGGCCTCGGGCGGCAGAGAGATTTCGATGTTACACCAAGTGATGCAGGTGTTGCTGGTGCTATTGAATCTTCCACCTTAGAGATTACTGCTTGTGAGCTACTCGGAATCTCATAGTATGCACTAGCATGCTGTAGATTGTTTGAGGGAGTGCCGATGGTTTCTCTGTACTCATCCTGATGGCGGGACCCCTCCACATTGCTTACTTCCGAGTCTCCTTCAGTAGTTGCTGCGACATATGATAGCAATAGGGGGTCCTGTGGGGCATTCTCCATTAGGCTTAGGCAGAGCGTTTCAAACCTGTGCCAGTACTTGTTATTAAAAATGTCCTGAAAGTCAGATTCTTCCTCGACGGCCATTTTAGACATAATATGTTGTGTGTTCTTAATTTCTTCCGTCTGTGTTGAGCTGTAAGATCAGACCTTTCTTTTAGAGCTCTTGAATTTTGAGGGTAGCTTAGTAACGGCTCGGGTACAGATGCAAGCTTGTTCCACTGTGGCTAAGTACCTCAGTTATCCGAGGGGGGTAGCACTACCTATTAGGTAGCGCCGCACTAGGCCTCTATTATCTGACTTCTTGCTTTAGCTTCAAAAGTACAGCTTTGTATAATATATAGGAAACACCACGGTGTAGTGGGCCAGCATTAGACTCAATATTGAAGGGGAAGCTGTTGGATGACTCTTTAAATCGGTGGATTAGAAGACATTGCGCTAGAGCACAGAAAAATGTGACCGTTCCCGATCACAGTTCAGACACACCCCCTCTTTTTCTATTTTTTAATCAAGTTTTTTAATAAACATGTTTTTTTGAGTGAAACACACCAATAATGAATTCACACATCATAACAATGTAAATATTGTACATATTGTTAGGACAAATATGCTAAATATGTATCAGTAAGCAGTGATCATTTGACCACTCACCCAATAATAAAGAGTACTGTTTCTGCCTATTATTTCTAATAAAACTTTTTTGTTCTTTTAAATCTTTTTATTGGATTTTATTACAAGACCAGAGACTCCTATTTTTATGCATTACTCTTTCTTTACTACTCAATGCAGCCTTTTAAAGAACAAGATATATAAGATAAATAACATACATATAATAAGAACATAACATAGACTTATTATAGTGAGGAAAAAACAGCCAATCAGCACAGAGCATAGACTATAAACAGAGCACCTAATTAACATACTTCCTCTTTCTTTTTGCTGCTCACTCAGATAAGTAGTGCAGTCATAATAATATAAAAACGTTTATCATTACTGTCTATATAGATATATTTTATTCCCTTTAACATTGTTTCTGTTTTACTGTTTATTTTCGTTTCATAATTATACTCCTTGTTTACCCCAATGTATGTATTTTTTCCGGTTTTGACTTTATATATATTTCATGTTTGTGTGACTCTATTGTACATTTTCTTTTGTCACCTTCTGGCGTTTTGTTCCGCTTTGCTGCTCCGTTGTTCGCACAGTATTTTCCCCCCTCCTGCATGTTTTTTTCCTCTCTGTCCGATCGCCATTTTGTGGGCCGTCCCCTTCCCGCCGACGTACTAACCCTGCCTCCTGTCAGCTGTACCTCTGCTGTTAACCGAGTGGTAACTTTGTGTCTGTTTCACTCGGTCCTGACATTTCTGATATTTATAACATTGAGTGTTTTCTCCTCAGCTTATGTTGCCATCTTCTGGCATTTATACTACATTACAGTTATATTTATTGTAAATTCTGTGTTAAACGTTTTAGCTAAATAATTGAACCAAACAGTTTTTACCTCAAAAATATTTTGTTCATCCTCTCAATAGTCTGTTTTGCCAGACTCTTTCAATTATACATATTTCAAGTTTTATACAGAAGTTTTTCTTACAAGGGAGATTTTGATAATCAAACCAATTTAATATTTAATTTTACCTCACATTGTTTTCTGATAAAACATTATAAACAATGTCTGAAACTCAATCTAAATCACCTCCCTTGACCTTACATACAGTACAATCTATGATTGACTCCTCTATGAATAATTTATTTAACAAAATGACCTCTTTGATGGGAGAGAAACAAAGAAAAATATCTTTAAAAAGAAAGAACCCATCTATTGCCTATAAAGCAAGCAAAAAACTTATTGATAAGTCTCGCCAACTTTTAACTGAGACTAATATTCCTCACAGCAAAGGAAGAAAAAACGCTGTTAGTAGAACCCTGCATCCTGAGGGTAACCAAACAGGGGATACTCATGTATGCAAAAAATTAAAATTTAAGTCAAAAAATAATATTGATAATCCATCTTCAGATTCTGAGGAATCAGATGGTGACGAATACACTGATATTAACTCAGACAATTTCAATGAATCGGATAATTCCGATGGCTCCCCAGCCACTAAAAAACCGAAAAAGAAAACTAAAAAATCTTTTGAATACAGTGAGGACGAAGAGGACTTTTTAGATTGTTTGGGTAACCCTAGGTTTAAACCAGATGACTTACACCATCCCCGGTCTGCCGAGTGGTGTCCCCCCCTGGATTTAGCTAAATTCATTGACCACCAATTACGTAAACCCCTAAAAAAGCAAACCCGCAACAAAATGAAAGCCGAATGTCCTCGTCCCCTGTTACCAAAGAATGCTTCCATCACACCTGAAGTTGACCCCAAAATTTTAAAATTTATTGGATCCCCAGGATATAAACTGAAAAAAGGAATAGATAGATCCTGGAAAATTTGCCAAGATAAACTTTTAGATTCAGTTGGTCCCCTCACTAAATTATTCGAATTGTCCGAACAAGGCATAGCTGAAAATTGCCCTTTGGATCCCTATGTGGTCAGAGAATGGGTACAAAGACTTCTGTGTTTTATTGGGAACACGAATTGCGCAATGTCTGGAGAAAGAAGACGTAACATCTTGAGGAAAATAGATCCGAAAATTTCTGATTTTTCCTCAAGTAATATTGCTTCAGATAACAAGGGTCTTTTGTTTGGAGACTCTTACTTAAAAGACTTAAGCCAATACGTCAATACTTTCTCTAATTTAAACAAAGTGAAAACATCTGTTAAGAAAATTTTCTATCCTAACCAGGGTTTTTCCGACAGGGCCGGGAGAGGCAGAGGCCGCTTTCCCGGCCGCCAATCCTTCTTATCCAGGTCTCATTACTATCCCCAACAATCACAATACCAACACCAGTTTCAATCTCAATTCCAAAGAGGTTACTCTGAACCATCTACTTCCTCCTTTTTTCCGACAAGAGGTCGCCCCTGGACTCAGAGAGGTTTTAGGACCAGAGCCAGAGCTAGACAAACTCCAGGTAAGTTCTTCATCTCTTCCCTATGTCCTTTCTTTCCCAGAAAAAATTGGAGGCAGACTCGCCCTGTTTACTCAAAATTGGGCCTCAATTACTTCAGACCCTTGGGTTTTACAAACTGTGTCAGGTATTCTCATAGAATTTATATCTCCCCCAATTCAAGTCTGTCTTCCCCATCCAATTCAGTTTTCTCAAGAGGACTCTCTTTTGGTCAGGAGAGAAATTTCTTCTCTCTTCTCCAAAAAAGCAATTCTCCCAGTCTCCCAACCTCAAGATTATTACCTAAGCAATCTGTTTTTGGTAAAAAAAAAGAAAAACAATCAATACAGACCAGTCATAAACCTAAAAACGTTAAATACCTTTGTAGTTTACCATCATTTCAAAATGGAGGGTATTCACTTATTAAGAGAATGTCTAAGAGGAAACGATTGGTTGGTTCGATTGGATCTCACAGACGCCTATCTAACCGTACCAATCGCCCAAGAACATTGGAAATTCTTGACTTTCCGTTGGGAAGACCAGTTTTGGAATTTCACTTGCCTTCCCTTCGGTCTGTCCTCTGCTCCTTGGATTTTCACCAAGCTACTGAAACCAGTGGTGGCCTGGTTGAGACTCCGAGGAATTCGTCTAATAATTTATTTGGACGATATATTGATTATGGACCAAGATTTTCATTCCCTTCAGAATCATCTATTTACCACAATTTCTTTATTAGAATCCTTAGGTTTTATTGTGAACAAACAGAAATCAGTTCTCTTACCCACAAAGTCTTTGATTTTCTTAGGCTTCAAAATCAATTCAATACTCTCTACTCTGAGTCTTCCTTCAGACAAGGTAAAGAATATCAAGAAAGAAATTACCAAAACTTTATCCAAAGATTTAGTTCCCATCAGAACCATAGCCAGAATAGTAGGGTTACTATCATCCTCTATTCAGGCTATTTTTCCTGCCCCATTACATTACCGAGAACTACAGAGATTAAAGATCCTTCATTTGAGGAAAGGTTTTTCTTATTCTCATTTGTTTCCTTTGTCCCTAGAAGCCAAAGAAGAACTGTCTTGGTGGCTCTCTCATCTAGAAGCCTGGAATGGGAGAGCCATCTTTGGCAGAACTCCGGACTTCATTATAGAATCCGATGCCAGTCTTTCAGGCTGGGGTGCACGCTGCGGTCCTTCCATCACCGGTGGCAAATGGACATTGGAGGAGAAACGCTTCCATATGAATTGTTTGGAATTATTGGCTGGCTCGTTTGCAGTCAAAAGTTTTGCCAATTTTTCTTCTCCAGTTTCTATTCTCCTTCGCATGGACAATATTTCAGCAGTACGATATCTCAATCGTTTAGGAGGCACCAAATCAAGGAATTTGTCCAACATTACCAAGGAATTTATTCACCTTTGTTTAGACAGGAATATTTCTATCAAAGCGGAATATATTCCAGGTCAATCAAATACAGCTGCAGATTGGGGATCTCGTCATCTGACAGATTCGAGCGATTGGAAATTAGACAGGAAAATGTTTTTGTTCCTGCAATCTCTCAGAGGTCCCTTTTGCCTGGATCTTTTTGCATCCAGGACCAATTTCCAGATTTACCCATACTTTAGCTGGCGTCCAGATCCGGAAGCTGCGGCCATAGATGCTTTCCTGCAACCATGGCCCCCCAAGAAAGCTTATGCTTTCCCTCCTTTCTCAATGATCCCGAGGACAATTTCAACAGTCCGCAGGGATCTCCTATGCCTAACTATAGTGACTCCCCTTTGGCCAACCCAATCTTGGTATCCCTCCCTCTTGGAGATGTCCATCAATATTCCAATTCTTCTTCCTCCACTTCCTCACCTATTAGTCAATCCGGAGGGCAAATTTCACAGCCTAATTCTCCAAGGCTCTCTTTTTCTGATAGCCTGGACAATTTCAGGGGACCCTGGTCTCTCCGAGGCCTTTCGGAGAGAGCTAGATCCCTCATTCAAGACTCTTGGGCTCCAGGTACCCGCAGATGTTATTTTGCCGCATGGTCAAAATGGTCTAGCTGGTGCTTGCAAAGGGATTTGGATCCCATTTCTTCGGATTTAACCGAAATCATTAATTATCTGTCACACCTCTTTGACTCAGGCCTTGCTTACAGAACAATTAATGTCCATAGATCTGCTATCTCTGCCAGACATAATCTAGTCAATAATTCACCTGTCGGTAAACATCCTTTAGTTTGTAGAGTTCTTAAAGCCATTAGATTAAAACGTCCTCCTGTTCCCAAACACAAATTTTTCTGGGATGTAGACCTAATTTTCTCTCTTTTCAAATCCTGTCCAGATAATAACTCGTTGACTCTAAAACAACTTTCCGCTAAACTCGCTACCCTTCTATGCCTTATTTCTTTCAGAAGGGTATCTGATGTAAAAGCCTTAGATTGGAACTCTAAACGTTTCTCCCCTGAAGGAGTCACCTTTTTTCTTTCTCGCAGAACAAAAACCTTATCTACTTCCATCTTCTATCCTTATCTGTCTTCTGAACCCTCTTTGTGTGTGGTCGAATGCTTAAAGTCATATGAATCTAGAACTCTGATATTTAGGAAACCTATCCATAATCAACTGCTTATTTCTTTTGTTCCCCCCTATGCTCCTATCACTTCTACCTCTATCGCTAGGTGGGTTAAATGGGTCATGAAAGAGGCCGGTATCAACATTTCTTTTACAGCTCATTCTGTCAGAGGTTCCGCTGCTTCAAAAGCCTTTTTGAAAGCGGCTCCTCTTCAACAGATTTTAAATGCTGCAGACTGGTCTTCAGATTCCATTTTCAAACAATTTTATTTCAGACCCATTCAACATGCCTCGCTTAATTTATTCTCCTAACTACTTTAAACTTGCATAAAAATAGGAGTCTCTGGTCTTGTAATAAAATTCCGATTATCCTAGTATGTGAAGGTATAATCTAGATTTTATTAAAGACACAGAGACGAGTATTTTCCCTCCTCACATAGATAATGGTGTTTTTTCCCACCCTAATAACCGTCATTATGTGTTATTAATTCTTATATTTTTTAACAGTATCCATGTGAATCCAATCCTTTCTCATCTTCTGGATTCTTCCCGTCAATTCAGAAGTCTCAACCTTCATCCACTGAACCCTGGACATCTACGTTACCTTCTATCAAATTCAACATCCCATGGAATTTCGTCCATCAGTTCTACAAGAAGTTGGCGTTTATTACCCTCTGTTGTTTCGGACTTTTTGGTTTTCTCATGATGTTTAATATTTTATTCCTTTTGAGCATCAATTAGAAAGAGGAAGTATGTTAATTAGGTGCTCTGTTTATAGTCTATGCTCTGTGCTGATTGGCTGTTTTTTCCTCACTATAATAAGTCTATGTTATGTTCTTATTATATGTATGTTATTTATCTTATATATCTTGTTCTTTAAAAGGCTGCATTGAGTAGTAAAGAAAGAGTAATGCATAAAAATACTCGTCTCTGTGTCTTTAATAAAATCTAGATTATACCTTCACATACTAGGATAATCGGAATTTTCAAGACATTAATAGAACACAAAAACAAATCTCATAACAGGAGTTACAGTTTTACCTTAAAGATTGCCGTACACTGTTAACCAACATCCTAAATGGTTATCATATACTTCTTACATTAAACTTAAATACAAGAAGCGGGCCACAAAAAAAAAAGTCCTATCTTGTCTCTTCCACGTGGAGTCCTCATATTCTAAACATTAATTTAGATACAATCAATATACTAGCAAAGATTAGATCTCCATCTGGTCAAGATCTATCCAGTACTGAGGTATCTCACCCTCAAGAATAAGAGAAAGAAATACCGGAGAATTCTTAAATCTCTCTGTAAATTGGTGTTGTAAAGGTAGTGACCAAGCAGTTATAAGGTTTTTCCACTCTGCAAAAAAGGCTCTGAACTGCGAATCAATGTTTAGTTTAGGGTCATGTGATTCAATTGTCATTTGGAGAGTTAGTATATTGGCTAATTCAGTAATAGTAGGGATCTTTGTTGTTTTCCATTCCCTTAATAGTTGATTCCTAACAGCCAAAATAGTAAAATTAAAGAGTTGGTCCCCTTTAATTCCCCTATCAGAATCAAAAAGAAAAATCGGTGGCAAAGTAATACTAATTTTATTCTCAAGATGTTTATTCAGCCAATAATTAACTTTACTCCAATATTGGATGATTTTAGGACATGACCACATACAGTGAATGATATCTGCCATCTCTGCTTTACATTTAAAGTAACAACTAGTTTGTATATTTTTAGAAAATATATACAACCTATATGGAGTAAAGTAGTAGTTGTTCAGCAATTTTATTTGGGATTCCCTCCAACTTATATTAGTGGTTGCTAGCTCTGAAAGGTGAATACTCTTTACAATGTCCTGTTCCGATAAATTTAGGAGTAATCAGGAGTAATCTTAATATATTATTTTTAAGTTTTCTTATATTATTTTGACCAGACTTAATAATCAGAGATGTATACCAGTAAGAAATTGTTCCTCTACCTGCCTCATATAGCTTAATTCCATTAGGGATCTCCTTGGCACCCCAGTCAAATTCACTTGTTCTAATTAGTTGCATGGCATAACTTCTTATCTGTAAATAAGCATAAAAATTATTTACCGGACGAACATATTTAACTGAGAGTTCTGCATATGATTGTACTGTCTTATTATTATTATTGGGGTAGTCTTTCAGTTTGCTCTTTGGGTAAAAGCACATACAGTTTGTCTGGCTCCCTTATGTGGAGTGGGGTCAACTCCCTTATAGGGGTGTGGGTCAACTCCCTTATAGGGGTGGATGTGCAGACCCTCTGTATTGATTAGGTTTCTAAAAATTAGTTTTTTCTGCAGGGACGTAATTTTATTCTTTTATTATATAGATGGTAGATAATAATGAAACGAAAACTTATAATTCAAAAATTAGGTTTACAGGAGCCGAGTGTTGTCTTTCTTCAGGAAACACACTTAAAGGCATCATAAATCCCCAAATTGAGATCTAGATGGGTTGGGGAAGTAATAGCGACCCTCTGTTGTGGCAATCCTGTTGAACAAAAATCTTTCGTATAAGCTAATACAGATTGAGTTAGATCCCGGAAGCTAGATATATAATTTTACAAATACAAATTAATGAAACAAAATTTGTTTTCTGTAATGTCTATGCACCGAATGTGTTCATTAAAATATTCTGGGGAAACTAAAGGTCAAATTATTTCCTTTCCTTATCGATAACCTTATCATAGGTGGCGTTTTTAATTTGTCATTATGTCCAGAATTAGAAAGATTTTTAAAGAAAATTATATAATACACAGGCTAAATACATTAAAAGTTTCTGTCATAAGCTTAAAATTATCGACATATGGAGGGTCCAAAATCCAGATAGTCGTACTTTTACCTGTGAATCAAAAACTTGTAGAACATTTTCTAGAATTGATTTTCTACTAGTGGCAGAATCATTATCTCTTCAAAAGATTGATCCCAAAATAAGTGATATAACCATATCGGATCACGCAGTTATCTCACTATCATTCCATATGCTAGTTAGACATAAAGAGAATAATCTATTTACTTCCCTAGTTATAAGTATAAGAATGCCAGATTTTCTTTTTGGTTAAAGCAAAAATGTAAAGACTATTTCACACACAACATATCCTATTTTCATAAAATAGAAACGTTTTGGGAAGCTTCTAAAGCTGTCTTAAGGGGAGAGGTAAAAGCTTACATGTGCAATAAGAAAAAGAAATAGAATATCGGCTAGATTTAGAGTTTTGTCGGTAAGGACCCGCGTAGCTAACGCTGGCTTTTTTCTGGCCGCACCATAAAAATAACTCTGGTATTGAGAGTCCACAGAATGTCAGCGTTAGGCTCCAAAAAAGGAGCGTAGAGCATATTTAATGCAACTGCAACTCTCGATACCAGAGTTGCTTACGGACGCGGCCAGCCTCAAAAACGTGCTCGTGCACGATTCCCCCATAGGAAACAATGGGGCTGTTTGAGCTGAAAAAAAACCTAACACCTGCAAAAAAGCCGCGTTCAGCTCCTAACGCAGCCCCATTGTTTGCTATGGGGAAACACTTCCTACGTCTGCACCTAACACTTTAACATGTACCCCGAGTCTAAACACCCCTAACCTTACACTTATTAACCCCTAATCTGCCACCCCCGCTATCGCTGACCCCTGCATATTATTATTAACCCCTAATCTGCCGCTCCGTAAACCGACGCTACTTACATTATCCCTATGTACCCCTAATCTGGTGCCCTAACATCGCCGACCCCTATATTATATTTATTAACCCCTAATCTGCCCCCCACAATGTCGCCTCCACCTGCCTACACTTATTAACCCCTAATCTGCCGACCGGACCGCACCGCTATTATTATAAAGTTATTAACCCCTAATCTGCCTCACTAACCCTATAATAAATAGTATTAACCCCTAATCTGCCCTCCCTAACATCGCCGACACCTAACTTCAATTATTAACCCCTAATCTGCCGACTGGAGCTCACCGCTATTCTAATAAATGTATTAACCCCTAAAGCTAAGTCTAACCCTAACACTAACACCCCCCCTAAATTAAATATAATTTTAATCTAATGAAATTAATTAACTCTTATTAAATAAATTATTCCTATTTAAAGATAAATACTTACCTGTAAAATAAATCCTAATATAGCTACAATATAAATTATAATTATATTATAGCTATTTTAGGATTAATATTTATTTTACAGGTAACTTTGTATTTATTTTAACCAGGTACAATAGCTATTAAATAGTTAAGAACTATTTAATAGCTAAAATAGTTAAAATAATTACAAAATTACCTGTAAAATAAATCCTAACCTAAGTTACAATTAAACCTAACACTACACTATCAATAAATTAATTAAATAAAATACCTATAATTATCTACAATTAAACCTAACACTACACTATCAATAAATAAATTAAATACAATACCTACAAATAACTACAATGAAATAAACTATCTAAAGTACAAAAAATAAAAAAGAACTAAGTTACAAAAAATAAAAAAATATTTACAAACATAAGAAAAATATTACAATAATTTTAAACTAATTACACCTACTCTAAGCCCCCTAATAAAATAACAAAGCCCCCCAAAATAAAAAAATGCCCTACCCTATTCTAAATTACTAAAGTTCAAAGCTCTTTTACCTTACCAGCCCTGAACAGGGCCCTTTGCGGGGCATGCCCCAAGAAGTTCAGCTCTTTTGCCTGTAAAAAAAACACATACAATACCCCCCCCCAACATTACAACCCACCACCCACATACCCCTAATCTAACCCAAACCCCCGTTAAATAAACCTAACACTAAGCCCCTGAAGATCTTCCTACCTTATCTTCACCATACCAGGTTCACCGATCGATCCAGAAGAGCTCCTCCGATGTCCTGATCCAAGCCCAAGCGGGGGGCTGAAGAGGTCCATGATCCGGCTGAAGTCATCATCCAAGCGGGAGCTGAAGAGGTCCATGATCCGGCTGAAGTCTTCATCCAAGCGGGAGCTGAAGAGGTCCATGATCCGGATGAAGTCTTCTATCAAAGGCATCTTCAATCTTCTTTCTTCGGGAGCCATCATCTTCCATCCGACGCGGAACATCCTCTTCTCCCGACGCCTACTAGCCGAATGACGGTTCCTTTCAATGACGTCATCCAAGATGGCGTCCCTCGAATTCCGATTGGCTGATAGGATTCTATCAGCCAATCGGAATTAAGGTAGGAATATTCTGATTGGCTGATGGAATCAGCCAATCAGAATCAAGTTCAATCCGATTGGCTGATCCAATCAGCCAATCGGATTGAACTTGATTCTGATTGGCTGATTCCATCAGCCAATCAGAATATTCCTACCTTAATTACGATTGGCTGATAGAATCCTATCAGCCAATCGGAATTCGAGGGACGCCATCTTGGATGACGTAATTTAAAGGAACCGTCATTCGTCGTTCAGTCGTCGGCCAGGATGGATGTTCCGCGTCGGAGGTCTTCAGGATCCTGCCGCTCCGCTCCGGATGGATGACGATAGAAGATCCCGCTTGGATGAAGACTTCAATCGGATGGAAGACCTCTTCTGCCCCGCTTGGATGAAGACTTCTACCGGACGGAGGACCTCTTCTTGCTCCGCTTGGATGAATAATTTGGCTCGGCTGGGTGAAGACAACTCAAGGTAGGGAGATCTTCAGGGGCTTAGTGTTAGGTTTATTTAAGGGGGGTTTGGGTTAGATTAGGGGTATGTGGGTGGTGGGTTGTAATGTTGGGGGGGGGTATTGTATGTTTTTTTTTACAGGCAAAAGAGCTGAACTTCTTGGGGCATGCCCCGCAAAGGGCCCTGTTCAGGGCTGGTAAGGTAAAAGAGCTTTGAACTTTAGTAATCTAGAATAGGGTAGGGCATTTTTTTATTTTGGGGGGCTTTGTTATTTTATTAGGGGGCTTAGAGTAGGTGTAATTAGTTTAAAATTGTTGTAATATTTTTCTTATGTTTGTAAATATTTTTTTATTTTTTGTAACTTAGTTCTTTTTTATTTTTTGTACTTTAGTTAGTTTATTTCATTGTAGTTATTTGTAGGTATTGTATTTAATTAATTTATTGATAGTGTAGTGTTAGGTTTAATTGTAGGTAATTGTAGGTATTTTATTTAATTAATTTATTGATAGTGTAGTGTTAGGTTTAATTGTAACTTAGGTTAGGATTTATTTTACAGGTAAATTTGTAAATATTTTAACTATATTAGCTATTAAATAGTTCTTAACTATTTAATAGCTATTGTACCTGGTTAAAATAAATACAAAGTTACCTGTAAAATAAATATTAATCCTAAAATAGCTATAATATAATTATAATTTATATTGTAGCTATATTAGGATTTATTTTACAGGTAAGTATTTAGCTTTAAATAGGAATAATTTATTTAATAAGAGTTAATTAATTTCGTTAGATTAAAATTATATTTAATTTAGGGGGGTGTTAGTGTTAGGGTTAGACTTAGCTTTAGGGGTTAATACATTTATTAGAATAGCGGTGAGCTCAAGTCGGCAGATTAGGGGTTACTAATTGAAGTTAGGTGTCGGCGATGTTAGGGAGGGCAGATTAGGGGTTAATACTATTTATTATAGGGTTAGTGAGGCGGATTAGGGGTTAATAACTTTATAATAATAGCGGTGCGGTCCGCTCGGCAGATTAGGGGTTAATAAGTGTAGGCAGGTGGAGGTGACGTTGAGGGGGGCAGATTAGGGGTTAATAAATATAATAATAAAAAAGGTTAGATGGCGCTAATAGCTTAGGGTAAAATATGGTTATAAAAGGTCACCAAATATCCCTTTCAATATCTATATTCAATGGGGTTTAAAGCTTTAGAGGTAGCCTTCAGGTATGTCGTTCCAAAATAAATTGTGTAATAGCAATGTTTAAACAGTGCACCTTCCACTTATTAACTATGACCATTAAAATAGGCTAGACCGGATATTGTAATAAATATACATATACTTTATTCTCCACAAATAGGATAAAACAGTTAAATGTCAGACAATTAAAATCTATTAAAAACAAAAATCATTCATACAAACATGAAAACTCAAATCCCTATTAAACTATTTGTGTAGTGACTATGGGTGGAAGTAGCAACAAATCAGAAACCTTCTCCTGCAGTATGTAGAAACAAATTATAAATTATATTAAAGTGTTTGTTAGTTATCTAATAACAGCGAATCAGAAACCTTCTCCTGCAATATATAGAAACAAGAGATATACAATCTTGTGCAAAATACATATATTATGTGACAAAAATATTGTGCAGAAATAAAAATGACAATGATAGAGGGATGTAACCAGACGATATTAATATGATTTTAGCCACTTTCGGAACTGGTTCCTATTGTATCCAAATGTTCCTTCTTAATTTATATGTAAACAATGTAAATATTTAAGTTCTCTCTGTGGAAATCTTCAATATATTGATCAGTCTTTCTCCTAGGCACCTTTTTCAAAAGACAATTGCAGATCCAAACTTAATCAATGGCTGGGTTAAAAATTGCTCAGTAATGGCTGGCTTAAAATTCTTAAATTTCACCTCATACAGGTATATATGTTGGAGTTCTACTTGATAATGTTTCTTTAAAGGCAATGATTATTCAGCAGGTCAGCTATTTGTAAGCTGGCTCTTACTTGCTTCCTCCTCCGGCGGTGTTGTTTGTATTCTTGTCAGGCCAGGAGTCCTTGCGCTCTTCCACTTCAAATGCGCCTCTGACGTCACTGGCTTCTGACAGCTGTTCACAGAAATAAGAGAAAATACTTGCGCAAGTATATCTTGTGTCCGTTCACCGTTGGTATCTCTGCACTTAAGCACTTAGCGTACGCAGAGGTCTTTGGTTTCTCAGCTAGACAGCTCTTTGCTCCCTCCGGATTGTAAGTGTATAATTTTTTGCAGGTATCGCTCACAGCACTTTCTACGCGTTTCACCCCTGTTATCCGGGGCTTTCTCAAGAACTACATAGTCACTACACAAATAGTTTAATAGGGATTTGAGTTCGCATGTTTGTATGAATGATTTTTGTTTTTAATAGATTTTAATTGTCTGACATTTAACTGTTTTATCCTATTTGTGGAGAATAAAGTATATGTATATTTATTACAATATCCGGTCTAGCCTATTTTAATGGTCATAGTTAATAAGTGGAAGGTGCACTGTTTAAACATTGCTATTACACAATTTATTTTGGAACGACATACCCGAAAGCTACCTCTAAAGCTTTAAACCCCATTGAATATAGATATTGAAAGGGATATTTGGTGACCTTTTATAACCATATTTTACCCTATTAGCGCCATCTAACCTTTTTTATTATTTTATGTTTGAAATAACTGTCTAGGAAGGAGACAGTATTACTAGACAGGCTTATTTGGGTTTTCAGTCTAGCGCTACACACATCATCTTGATATATACTGTTAATAAATATAATATAGGGGTCGGCGTGTTAGGGGCAGCAGATTAGGGGTACATAAGTATAACGTAGGTGGCGGCGCTTTGCGGTCGGCAGATTAGGGGTTAATTATTGTAGGTAGCTGGCTGCGACGTTGTGGGGGGCAGGTTAGGGGTTAATAAATATAATATGGGGTCGGCGGTGTTAGGGGCAGCAGATTAGGGGTACATAAGTATAACGTAGGTGGCGGTCGGCAGATTAGGGGTTAAAAAAATGTAATCGAGTGGCGGCGATGTGGGGGGGACCTCGGTTTAGGGGTACATAGGTAGTTTATGGGTGTTAGTGTACTTTAGAGTACAGTAGTTAAGAGCTTTATGAACCGGCGTTAGCCCAGAGAGCTCTTAACTACTGACTTTTTTCTGCGGCTGGAGTTTTGTCGTTAGATTTCTAACGCTCACTTCAGACACGACTCTAAATACCGGAGTTAGAAAAATCCCATTGAAAAGATAGGATACGCAATTGACGTAAGGGGATCTGCGGTATGGAAAAGTCGCGGCTGAAAAGTGAGCGTTAGACCCTTTTTTTAATGACTCCAAATACAGGAGGTAGCCTAAAACCAGCGTTAGGAGCCTCTAACGCTGGTTTTCACGGCTACCGCCAAACTCCAAATCTAGGCCTATGAGAGAAGTTCAATTAGCAAACCAAGTTAGAAATACTTATAGAAAATTTTATCATGACTCAACCTTGGTAAATTGGAAGAACTATTCTAGAGCAAGGCAGGAGAGGGATTTATTTTTAAAACAGAGATCTCATGAAGAAGAGATGAAAACACGTTTACAGTTTAGAGGTTTTCATGGATGTTCTGCTAAATACCTGGCTAAGCTGGTTAAGAATAGGAAAAATAAAAATGATATATTAGCTATTAAAGACAGAGAGCAACTATATACAGATCCGACAGATATCAGTAAGACCTTTTATACATTTTACCAGAAATTATATACAAACACTAATAGTAATAACTTGAATCATGAAAAATTCTGGGCACAAATTAGAATACCATCAGTTACAGAAGATCTTCTTGCTATGCTTAATGCTCCAATCACTGGGGAAGAGATCAGAAAAGTGATAGAAAAAGCAAAGTTAAATAAGGCTGCAGGCCCGGACTGTCTCCCTGCAGAATATTTTAAAATACTGGCGGAAGAAATTAAACCTACTCTTCAAAAACTTTTTAAGTATTATTTCTCATTAAGTAATTCTCCCTCAGGCTATTTTTCTGCAGCTAATATTTCTCTAATTCCTAAGAAAGGTAAAAACTTGGAAGATCCCATCGCATATAGGCCGATATCTGTGCTTAATGTCGGCTATAAGCTATTAACTTCTATTATAGCGTCTAGATTTATGATTTGCCTTGAAAAGATCATTCATCCCAATCAGACGGGGTTTATGGCCTCTATGAATTTATCTAAAAACATGCGAAAAATGACAACTCTTTTAGATTACATGTGGAACATAAATAGAAGTAATGGTAAACAACTTAAACATGATACAGAACTGTTGACCCTTGATGCCGAAAAGGTGTTATGGAGAAATTTGGATTCAAGGAACAATTTGTTTGTTTTGTACGTAACTTACATTGTAGCCCGATCTCTTCTTGCTGGTTAAGGGATCTCTAACACCAGGCATAAGGCTTGATATATATTTACATAGGAATCCACAAAACTCGTACAGGCTCAATTTTCAATCATTATTACAGAAAATTAAATTAGATCTAGAATTGTCGGTGTCTTTCCCTTTGTTAATATCGGCTAGAATTAATCTCATTAAAACAATTATATTTCCACGGCTTTTATACCCATTACAGAACTTACCGTTATGGTTAAAGAAAGGGGATATTCGGAAGTTAAACTCTAGCTTCTCTAAATTTATCTGGCATGGGAAGAAAAAGCACATATAAACGAAGAAATTACCCAGACCGGCTCAACTGTTGCGGTTTAAAAGGTGATACTTTATTCCAAGAAGATAAAAACAAACAACGAACTACGATTACGGGAGATACCTGAAACGCGCCAGTGACGTCATTAGGGCCGAGGTCTTAGCCTCACATTTTAGTATGGCAAATTTGCTTACTTGCTAGTGGTCTATTGTTGTTTGTTTTTATTTTCTTGGAATAAAGTATCACCTTTTAAACCACAACAGTTGAGCCGGTCTGGGTAATTTCTTTGTTTACATGTGCCGTTCATTAAGGATACCTATTGGGCACCTGGAGCTGTGTTTCAGGAGCGTGAGTATGCAATCAGCGGTTAGGCTGTGTCGATGCACAGCAAGCTGAATACATCAGGTGAGACGCCGGGGGCTTTGTGGACCGCTCCTTTGGGGATAGTATAACCGACTATCATCGTTAGCATATGATGCTTCGAAACTGTAAGTGTTTTACTACGTATTACATAACTATATGATTGTTTGGAATCACTTGCATAATCGAGGTCTTAAGCAAAATACTAATACTTGTTACAGACTGTCATAGTTTCTCCGCCTCACTTCTCATTGTATATGCATAAGGGATAGCTGCCTCAGTGTTTGCGAATCATGGGAAGAAAAAGGCCCGTATTGCTCTAGAAAAATTTACGCAATTGCGCGGTTCTGCAGGCATGACACTACCTAATATAGGGTTCTATAATTTAGCTGCCTTAGTTAAGATTGCTGTAGACTGGTTAGCAGAGACAAATTGGCTATCTTCAGATGAACTAGAGAGCTTCTATATCTTTCCGTTTTCTTTAAAAACTATACTACATATTGCCTCTAGAGTAATATACAGTGCCTAATTTCTTTTAAGAATATAATTGTCGCGTGGCATAAATTCTGTTCTTTAATAGGTGTAGATTATTCTTTTTCAGATTATCTACCGATAATTGATAACCCGGAATTTTGTCCGGGTAACAACCAGGAAGTATTTAGATTATGGGCCATAAATGGACTTAAATTTATATATCAATTATTAGTAAATAATGGTCAAATCATCTCATTTAATGAGCTTTCTCAACAGTTTAATATTCCCAGGAATAATCTTTATGCATATTTTCATGTAAGACACTATATCAATGCTAAAGCTTGGAATGATGGTGAAGATACTTCTTGGTCCGATATTAAAAGGTGTAGTCTGAAGTTTAAAACTGGGGCCCCCTCAATCTCTCTATTATACAGTATCATGTTAGCTAAACAAAGTCAAACTTTTTTGGAAAAACTTTGTAACAGTTGGTTGCAAATCTTTCCCAATATAGATCAGGAAAAAATTAAGGCTAGTTTTAATGCTTTAGATAAATGTCGGATTTCAACAAGCTGGAAATAAACACATGTTAAACGTATTAATAATTATTACTGTACGCCGCATAAGATGGCAAGAATGTACCCTTGTCAAACTTTCTCTTGCCTACGATGTTCACAGACAAATGCAGATATTCTGCATATGTTTTGGGCGTGTCCCAAGATTGGACAATTTTGGATGAAGGTTGTTTTCTGGCTTAATACCCGGGTTTTCTATTTTTATCAAATAAATTCAAATGCAGATAATCTTTGAATCTTTCCATCTTAGATCAGCAAAAGAAAGGGATATTTGGAAATTTTTGTTAGGGTGGCTCCCTATCCATTAACAATTCAGAAGACCATATTATATCAGTTTCTGAGCTCTGATAGTTTTGCAGATATGGTATTATTAGGTTATTTCCCAGCAGCTTGGATATCTGGATACAGAGAATCATAAATACTATAGCAAGTGGGCAAGATGTCCAGCCCCGATGGGTGGGGAGAGGGAGAGAGATTGAATCCTTTGTTTATTCTCCCCCCCCCCCCCCCCAGTTTTTGTTTTCTACAAAAAATGTTATATCCGGAAAGACTTTATTGAATGTGATATCATATTGTAAAGAGGAAAGGAAGAAGGGAAAAAAGAAAAAAAAGGGGAAATGAAATACTTTGTTAGAATTTTTTTTATCATGGAAGATTACATGCTAGAGGTTCTTTGCTTTTTTATTGTTAAAAGACGTATGTTTATGATATGTCATATGTTTTTCTATGTCTTCTTCTTTGCAAGAATTTGAAAGATGGGGTCTTTATACTAGGAAATCTATGTGTTATGTTAAAGTCATGTATTCCTTTATTATGTTATATTTGGTGAGATGGATTTTTCTCTGTACTTGATATTCTTTTTTTTTTCTCTCACACATCTAAAAAGCTTTGGATATTCAATAAACAAATATTTAAAAAAAAATTATTGTACTGTCTTATTATTATCCTGGAGGAGATGGGAGATATAAATAAGTCCCTTCTCCTTCCATTCTTGAAAAAACACATCCTGTAATCCTGGTAAAAAATACGGATTACCTGTAATGGGTAAGAGTTGAGAGGATCTTGAATTGTGCCCAATTTCCTTACAATATTTTTGCCATGCAATGATAATATTGACAAAAGTCTGATTATGTGCAATATTGCTTGGTAATTTATCTAGCGGGTAATGTAAAGGCTCTTAGATCAAATGGGTCGACCAGTTTTGTTTCTATATCATAATAAGTGACATAGTTTGCTTTTGTTAACTAATTGACTGCAAATTTTATCATGCAAGTCCAATTATAATATTCCAGGCTAGGCATTGAGAAACCACCATATCTTTTTTGTTGTATTAATCGAGTCATAGCTATTTGAGACCGAATCCTTCCCCATAAAAATAATGAACATTTAGTATTAAACCTTTGAATATCTCGCTTAGTGATAATTAAGGGTAGGTTCTGAAGCGAAAATAGAATTTGCGGGGAAAAATGTGGTCTTAATTAACATTATCTTAGCGGATATAGATAAATAATATAGCTTCCATACTTAAATCTCTTTTGTCATATTAGCGAATACATCTTCATAATTAAGGTTGTACTAATCATTAGGATTCCCAGAAACTTTAATTCCCAGATATTTCATATTTTCTACATCCTTGAAAATATGGGGAAATTACTCTCAGAGGTCTTATGTATCCACAGAATCTCGGATTTCATAGGGTTAATTCTATACCCCGAAAATTTACTGAAACTATTAATAAGATATAGCGACTGTGGAATACTCTGACTCGTTTTGCTTAAATATAATATGAGATCGTCTGCATAAAGAGATAAGATGACTTTCTGTTTTCCCAGTAAAATTCCTTTTAATTCCTGTCTAAGCCATACTGCCAATGATTCTAAAGAAATATTAAAAAGGAGGGGTTATAAAGGGCATCCTTGCCTCGTACCCTTCTGCAATAAGATATATTGAGACAGTGAGCCATTAACCAATAGTTGTGATCTCAATTTTTTATAGACCATTTTAAGCATATTAATTATATTTCCAGAAATAACAAACACCTAGATTACGAGTTTTGCGTTAGAGGCTATGTGTTGCTAACAAGCAGTTTATGCTCACCGCTCACTTACAGACAGTGCTGGTATTACGAGTTTTTACAAACCAGACAAGAAGTGAGTGTTGAGCAAAATTTTGCTCATTACCACACTCCAATACCAGCGCTGCTTACGTTAGCAGTGAGCTGGTGTAACGTGCTTGTGCATGATTTCCCCATAGGAATCACTGGGGAGAGCCGGCTGAAAAAAAGTCTAACACCTGCAAAAAAGCAGTGTAAAGCTCCTTAACGCAGCCCCATTGATTCCTATGGGGAAACACATTTTATGTCTACACCTAACACACTAACATGAACCCCGAGTCTAAATACCCCTAATTTTTCACTTATTAACCCCTAATCTGCCGCCCCCAACATCGCCAACAGCTACATTATACTTATTCACCCCTAATCTGCCGCTCCGGACACCGCCGCCACCTACATTATACTTATGAACCCCTAATCTGCTGCCCCCAACATCGCCGAACCCTACATTATATTTATTAACCCTTACTCTGCTGCCCCAATGTCGCTGCCACATACCTACACTTATTAACCCCTAATCTGCCGCCCCCAATGTCGCCGCCACTATAATAAACATATTAACCCCTAAACCGCCGCACTCCCGCCTCGCAAACATTAATTAAATATTATTAACCCCTAATCTGCTGGCCCTAACATTGCCGACACCTACCTACATTTATTAACCCCTAATCTGCCGCCCCAACGTCGCCGCCACAATACTAAAGTTATTAACCACTAAACCTAATTCTAACCCTAACACCCCCTAACTTAAATATAATTAAAAGAAATCTAAATAAAAATTCCTATCATTAACTAAATTATTCATATTTAAAACTAAATACTTACCTATAAAATAAACCCTAAGATAGCTATAATATAACTAATAGTTACATTGTATCTATCTAAGGATTTATTTTTATTTTACAGTCAAGTTTGTATTTATTTTAACTAGGTAGAATAGTTATTAAATAGTTATTAGCTATTTAATAACTACCTAGCTAAAATAAATACAAAGTTACCTGTAAAATAAAACCTAACCTAAGTTACAATTACACCTAACACTACACTATAATTAAATTATTTCCCTAAATTAAATACAGTTAAATACAATTAAATTAAATTATCTAAAGTACAAAAAAACACAATAAATTACAGAAAATAATAAACATATTACAAGATATTTAAACTAATTACACCTAATCTAATCCCCCTAACAAAATAAAAAAGACCCCCAAAATAAAAAAAAGCCCTACCCTACACTAAATTACAAATAGCCCTTAAAAGGGCCTTTTGCTGGGTATTGCCCCAAACTAATCAGCTCTTTTACCTGTAAAAAAATTTACAAATCCCCCCAACATTAAAACTCACCACCCACCCAATCCTCCCTTAAAAAAACCTAACACTAACCCCTTGAAGATCACCTTACCGGGAGAAGTCCTCAACAAAGCTGGGAGAAGTCTTCATCCAAGCTGGGCGAAGTGGTCCTCCAGATGGGCAGAAGTCTTTATCCAGACGCCATCTTCTATCTTCATCCATCCGGCGCGGAGCGGGTCCATCTTCAAGACATCAGACATGGAGCATCCTCTTCATCCGACGGCTAAGACTGAATCAAGGTTCCTTTAAATTACGTCATCCAAGATGGTGTCCCTTCAATTCCGATTGGCTGATAGAATTCTATCAGCCAATCAAAATTAAGGTAGAAAAAATCCTATTGGCTGATGCAATCTGTTCTAATCAGCCAATAGAATGCAAGCTCAATCCAATTGGCTAATTGCATCAGCCAATAGTATTTTTTCTACCTTAATAACGATTGGCTAATAGAATTCTATCAGCCAATCGGAATTGAAGGGACGCCATCTTGGATGATGTAATTTAAAGGAACCTTCATTCAGTCTTAGCCATTGGATGAAGAGGATGCTCCGCGTTGGATATCTTGAAGATGGACCCGGTTCATGCCGGATGGATGAAGATAGAAGATGCCGTCTGGATGAAGACTTCTGCCGGTCTAGAGGACCACTTCGCCCGGCTTGGATGAAGACTTTTCCCGGCTTCGTTGAGGACTTCGGCCCGGTTGGATGAAGACTTCTCCCAGTAAGATGATCTTCAAGGGGTTAGTGTTAGTTTTTTTTTTTAAGGGGGTATGGGTATTGGGTGGTTTTAGAGTAGGACTGTGTCATGATTTACACCTGTACCTTTAAGGATACCTGACACCAGTTGCCATCTGTATAAAAACCCCACCCTCAGTTCACTCATTGCTTAGTAATTTTTGACTACATCAGTCATTTACCTTAGCCTCTCCTGGAATTATTACTACAAGTCTTTGGACCATTGCTACAATTTGTTTCTACTTTGTTGCAAATTTCTAAAGTTACAAGTTCCCATTTTATTCCAATTTTGTTCTCTGAACGATCAGTATTCAGCTTTCTCGCAACTGACAGTTTCACAAGCTAATCACGCTGTCTACCGCAGCTGTCTGTGTTACCTTCGGAGCCGGAGTTCGTGGTGACGTCACCCGCCATCTCAGCTGTACCTCTTACCATCGGGAAGCCGCAGCACACGCTTGTTACACACGCTCTCCTAGCGTGTTCCAAATTCGATCCTCAACTCCTTCAGGCTAATCCAAAGCGGTAACAGTAAGCATTTACCTCCGGTATCGATACTTTTACTTCCTTGACTCCAGACTTTCTCTCTCTGGTACAGTTAACCTAGTTGGTTTATTTATTATTTGCCTGTTAACATCCATACTTTCTGCCTTAACAAATTATACATTTACTTGTAAAATTCATCACAAGGTTTTTATTTATAATATAACCTGCCAAACTTGTTGCCACCTATTGGCTATAGGTTATGATTATGATAAGTTAACCTAATAGTAATGGTAGGATTGTTGCCTTAATAAATGAAACCATTTTCATTTAATTCCATTTCCTTCCTAAGTCAGCAATTCTTCCACACTCCTATAATTTTGAAAGTGATACTATATTTATTACAAGATACTTTTATCTACAGTTGGATTCACAATCTATCCTTATATCTCTCCCTACAGGGAAATATAGGATCTTGACTGAAACCTGACACTAATTACTAAGCCTACACAATGAATCCAGTAGATATAGTGACGCATGTTCAGACATTAACTGAAAAGGTAGAGACAATTACACAGGCACTAAATACTCTGCAACATGAAAATTCATCTCTTAAAGCCTACATAAAAGAAATTGCTGACAAACAAATAACTACTCATGCTTTAGAACCTAATGTTAGCCCACCTGAGCATTTCCAGGGAGACAGAAAACATTTCAGGGAATTCAAGAATGCTTGTTATTTGCTTTTCTCACTAAAACCTCTCACATACCCCACAGATCAAGTCAAAGTCCTAACAACTATCTCTTATTTAAGGGGGGAACCTCGCATATGGGCTAACACATTTTTTGAAACAAATGATCCAATACTACATTCCTTAGAATCTTTTTTCAATGCCATGTCACAATTGTATGATGATCCCTATAAGCAGCTCACAGCTGAAAATGGTATGAGAGCATTAAAACAACTTAAAAAGCCTGTAGAGGATTATATAACTGAGTTTAAAAAAATTTCTAAGGACAGTGGTTGGAATGATTTATCGTTAAAAAACCAGTTCAGGTTAGGACTATGTGATTCACTTAAAGATGAATTGGCAAGAGTTGAATTGCCAGACACCTTGGAAGGGTTAATTAATCTCTCAATTAGCCTAGATAGACGTCTTAGAGAACGTAGATCTGAACGTAGTTCCAGTGATTTTACCTTTAGACGTCCAAACCTTACAATACCCTCCTCACAAAATACACGTAGTCAAACATTTTCCACATCTGAGGCTATGGACATAGGATTTATAAAAGGGCCACTTAATCCTCAAGAAAAACTCAGAAGAAGGCAAAATAATCTGTGTATGTACTGTGGAGCTGCACAACACACAGTAAAGGATTGTCCAATACTAGGACGTCAGAAAAGGGGTAAGGAAAAACACATGAATACCTGTTATAATGTACAAAGTTCCAGATCTACAAACTGCTCACTCACACTCCTTTTGCAGTGGGAGAACCAACGAGTAACCTCCAAGGCGATCATTGACTCAGGAGCCAGCACTAATTATATGGATTTGAATTTCACTATATTAAATAAAATACCACTTATAAAGAAGACAAATCCAGTGTTGCTCAGAGTTATTGATGGTAGTCAAATATCATCCGGCCCTATCTCACATCACACTATACCTATAAAAGTGTCTATAGGGGGAACACATATTGAATATGTGTCCTTTGACGTTATTCCTTCTCCCATATATCCTTTGGTTTTAGGTTACTCATGGTTAAATTTACATGATCCCACTATATCTTGGAAAACCTCTGATGTTATATTTTCTTCTGATTATTGTAAAACAACCTGTATATCCAGTCATTACATTTTACAAACTGAGCATATTAACATACCATCTGAATACTCTGAATTTTCTGACGTATTCTGCAAGAGAGAGTCAGAAAATCTTCCTCCCCATAGGAAGTATGACTGTCCTATAGACCTTGTTCCTGGGGCTGATATACCATGTGGGCATATTTTCCCTCTTTCCAAAAATGAATTAGAGTATTTAAAAGATTACTTAGAAGAGAATCTTCGTAAGGGGTTTATAAGACCATCAACCTCTCCAGCTGGAGCTGGAATGTTCTTTGTCAAGAATAAAGATGGCACAATTAGACCCATAGTGGATTACAGAGAACTTAATCGTAGAACTGTAAAAAACAGGTATCCACTACCCCTAATTCCAGAATTAATCGAAAGACTTGAGGGGGCTTCATACTTTACTAAATTAGACCTGAGAGGTGCATATAACCTCATAAGAGTAAGACAAGGAGACGAATGGCTCACTGCTTTCCGTACGCGTTACGGACTGTACGAATATACAGTGATGCCATTCGGGCTTTGCAATGCGCCCGCCACCTTTCAGTATCTAATAAATGATGTGTTTAAAGATCTGTTAGATATATATGTTGTCATTTATTTAGACGACATACTTATATACTCAAAATCTAAGTCAGATCATATAAAACATGTTCGCACTGTACTCTCTAGGTTACGTCAGCACCACTTGTATGCAAAGCCAGAAAAATGTATCTTTAACTCCAATAGTATTACTTTTTTGGGTTATGTAATTTCTCCTGAAGGAATAGATATGGAAAAAAATAAAATAACAGCTATCTTGGAATGGCCTACCCCTACTTCCAAGAAACATATACAGAGGTTCATGGGGTTCGCAAACTTTTACAGAAAGTTTATTAAAAACTTTGCTCATATCTCTAAACCCCTCACTAGCCTCACAAAGAATAACATCAAATTCCACTGGTCTGAGGAAGCACAAAAAGCATTTGAAACATTAAAACATAGATTCACTTCCGCACCTATTCTGTCATACCCTAACCCCTCATTACAATATGTCATTGAAGTAGATGCTTCAGACTACGCTATTGGAGCAGTTCTGTCACAAAGACAGAGTTTAAAACACCCACTACATCCTGTTGCTTTCTTTTCACGGGTGATGTCAGAATCAGAAATCAATTATGCAATAGGAGAGAAGGAACTTCTAGCGATTAAGGCCTCCTTTGAACACTGGAGGCATCTGTTAGAAGGAACCACTTTACCCATTTTAATATACACTGACCACAGGAACTTACAATACTTAAAAACAAACAGAACTCTTACAGCTCGCCAGGTGCGATGGAATCTATTCTTCAATAGATTTAATTATTTAATAACTTATAGACCTTCTAACAAAAATTTGAAAGCAGATGCACTCTCTAGAATACCAGATAAACCTTTATCTCAAAATGCTCATCACTCAATAATTCCTCATGATAACATCATAGGTCTCACAGAGGATATAACTAGCCTATTAAAAACACATCTAGTATCAGATTCTGAATTACCTAAAACACTAGTAACATTGGGAACCAATGGTCTTTATTATCATGACAACCTTGTATATGTACCACACACATTAAGAGAGAAAATTCTGTATAACTATCACGACACTCCTTTAGCAGGTCATCCTGGAATTTCAAAAACTACAGAATTGATTACCAGGCATTTTTGGTGGCCAAGTATGAAAACTGATATTACTGACTACATAAGTTCTTGTAAAATATGTACAGTCTCCAAGACACAACACCAACGTCCCACAGGGCACTTACTACCTTTACCTATACCATCACGACCTTGGACTGACATAGCACTAGACTTTATAGTAGAATTACCTAAGTCTTCCAATCATACAACCATATTGGTTGTTGTCGATATCTTCAGCAAGATGGCACACTTCATTCCTACCACTAAATTACCAACCTCTTCAGAAACAGCTCAGCTTCTTATACATCATGTCATCAAATATCATGGGTTACCACTTAGTATAACATCAGATCGTGGAACCCAATTCACTAGTAGATTTTGGCATGAATTATGTAAAACATTGAAAATACGCCGTCGGTTAAGCACCTCTTTCCACCCTCAGACTAATGGGCAGACGGAGAGGACTAATCAATGGCTTGAGCAGTTCTTACGCTGTTTCATTAACAACAAACAGGATAACTGGTCATCTCTGTTAACATATGCAGAATTTGCATACAACAATTCTGTGAATAGTACCACTAAGTTCTCACCCTTCTACATCAACTACGGGTTCCATCCCATATTTCACCAGGAAGATTTACAGGATAGTTCTTGCCCACAAGTCAATGACTTAATCAACACCATATCTGATACGTTCACTACAGTAGAAGACAATATTGCTCACTCTAAGACTTTGCATAAACTCTACTATGATAGAAAACATTTACCATCGCCAAATTATCAAATCGGGGAAAAAGTCTGGTTATCAACACATAACTTGAGGTTACCATATCCGTCCCGTAAATTGTCCTCCTTATTCATTGGTCCCTATTCTATTAAAGCAATAGTGAATCAAAATGCTGTTACTCTTTCATTGCCTGACAAATTCCGAATACACCCCACGTTCCATGTATCATTGTTGAAGCCTTACAAGTCTACACGGAATGACGATTCCATACCTAAGGATCCTGATTTACTTCATGATGTGGACTTGGAATATGAGGTCGCCTCTATTAAAGATTCTCGTCGTCATGGGGGACAACTTCAATACTTAGTACATTGGAAGGGTTATCCGGATGAGGACGATTCCTGGGAACCTGCTACGAACCTCTCTGCACCCCGTTTGGTTTCTTTGTTCCACAGAAGAAATCCTGATAGACCCAAACCATGATCCCCGGAGTGGATCTTTGAGGGGGGAGTTCTGTCATAATTTACACCTGTACCTTTAAGGATACCTGTTGCCATCTGTATAAAAACCCCACCCTCAGTTCACGCATTGCTTAGTAATTTTTGACTACATCAGTCATTTACCTTAGCCTCTCCTGGAATTATTACTACAAGTCTTTGGACCATTGCTACAATTTGTTTCTACTTTGTTGCAAATTTCTAAAGTTACAAGTTCCCATCTCATTCCAATTTTGTTCTCTGAACGATCAGTATTCAGCTTTCTCGCAACTGACAGTTTCACAAGCTAATCACGCTGTCTACCGCAGCTGTCTGTGTTACCTTCGGAGCCGGAGTTCGTGGTGACGTCACCCGCCATCTCAGCTGTACCTCTTACCATCGGGAAGCCGCAGCACACGCTTGTTACACACGCTCTCCTAGCGTGTTCCAAATTCGATCCTCAACTCCTTCAGGCTAATCCAAAGCTGTAACAGTAAGCATTTACCTCCGGTATCGATACTTTTACTTCCTTGACTCCGGACTTTCTCTCTCTGGTACAGTTAACCTAGTTGGTTTATTTATTATTTGCCTGTTAACATCCATACTTTCTGCCTTAACAAATTATACATTTACTTGTAAAATTCATCACAAGGTTTTTATTTATAATATAACCTGCCAAACTTGTTGCCACCTATTGGCTATAGGTTATGATTATGATAAGTTAACCTAATAGTAATGGTAGGATTGTTGCCTTAATAAATGAAACCATTTTCATTTAATTCCATTTCCTTCCTAGGTCAGCAATTCTTCCACACTCCGATAATTTTGAAAGTGATACTATATTTATTACAAGATACTTTTATCTACAGTTGGATTCACAATCTATCCTTATATCTCTCCCTACAGGGAAATATAGGATCTTGACTGAAACCTGACAGGCTGGTTGTGTGGGTGGTGGGTTTTAATGTTGGGGGGATTTGTAATTTTTTTACAGGTAAAAGAGCTGATTACTTTGGGGCAGTGTCCCGCAAAAGGCCCTTTTAAGGGCTATTTGTAATTTAGTGTAGGGTAGGACTTTTTTTATTTTGGGGGGGCTTTTTTATTTTGATAGGGGGATTAGATTAGGTGTAATTAGTTAAAAAATCTTGTAATTTGTTTATTATTTTCTGTAATTTAGTGTTTGTTTGTTTTTGTACTTTCAATAATTTTATTTAAATGTATTTAATTTAGGGAATTAATTTAATTATAGTGTAGTGTTAGGTGTAATTGTAACTTAGGTTAGGTTTTATTTTACAGGAAACTTTGTATTTATTTTAGTTTGGTAGTTATTAAATAGTTAATAACTATTTAGTAACTATTCTACCTAGTTAAAATAAATACAAACTTGCCTGTAAAATAAAAATAAAACCTAAGATAGATACAATGTAACTATTAGTTATATTGTAGCTATTTTAGGATTTATTTTATAGGTAAGTATTTAGTTTTAAAAAGGAATTATTTAGTTAATGATAGGAATATTTATTTAGATTTATTTTAATTATATTTAAGTTAGGGGGTGTTAGGGTTAGACTTAGATTTAGGGGTTAATAACTTTAGTATAGTGGCGGCGACGTTGGGGGCGGCAGATTAGGGGTTAATAAATGTAGGTAGGTGTCGGCGATGTTAGGGCTGGTAGATTAGGGGTTAATAATATTTAACTAATATTTGCGAGGCGGAAGTGCGGCGGTTTAGGGGTTAATAGGTTTATTATAGTGGCGGCGATGTCCAGCTGCACAGATTAGGGGTTCAAAAATGTATTTTAGTGTTTGCGATGAGGGAGGGCCTCGGTTTAGGGGTTAATAGGTAGTTTATGGGTGTTAGTGTACTTTTTAGCACTTTAGTTAAGAGTTTTATGCTATGGCGTTGTAGTGTAAAACTCTTAACTACTGACTTTAAAATGCGGTACCAGTCTTGACAGGAGAGAGTCTACCGCTCGCTTTTTGGCAGACTCGTAATACCGGCGCTATGCAAGTCCCATTGAAAAAAGAGGATATGCAATTTACGTAAGTGGATTTGCGGTATTTCCAAGTCTGGTGAAAAAAGTGAGCAGTACACCTGTACCTGCAAGACTCGTAATACCAGCGGGCATTAAAAAGCAGCATTAGGACCTCTTAACGCTGCTTTTTAAACTTAACGCACAACTCGTAATCTAGCCATATGTTTTCTAACGTCAAAAACAAATGCTCCCATATAATCGAATCAAAGGCCTTTTCGGCGTCTGTCACTAAGGCCAAATCTGTCTTAAGCCTAGATTTTTGTTTTCCTTTATTGTGATAATTATCTATAGTCAGAAGTACTTTTCTAATATTACAAACTACATTCCTTCCTGGCATAAACCCCTTTGGTCAGTGTGGATTATTGTTCCAACTATTTTTTTAAGTCTTTTGGCCATAATTGACATTAATAATTTATAATCATTGTTTAGAAGCAATATAGGACGATATCCACCCAGGTATTCTGGGTCTTTACCTTTTTTTATAGATTAGTGTTATAATTAAATCCAAAAAATATGAAGAGCTCATATGATTCTCACATAAATAATGATTGAATAATCTGATTAAATTGGTAGATATCTCTTTATTTAAGATTTTATAAAATTCAACAGGTAACCTGTCAGGACCAGAAGCTTTATTTTGTTTCATTCTTTTAATAGCTGATTCACATTCTTCTACTGTTATTGGCTGATTAATCATCAATAAATCATCATTGGAAATTTTAGGAAGGTTAATTTTTTGCCAAAACCCCTCTTGCTCTTGTGTATCATTTTTTTCTTTAGATTACATTTTTTGGTAATATTTGAAAAAAATATCCCAGATCTCGGTTGCCTGAGTGCACTTTTGTTTACCATCTCTAATGCTTTATATCATATTACTATTTTTCCTTATTCTGTTAATTCTTGCTAGATGTTTAGCTGAGATACCTTGAAATCCCTGAAAAAAGTTCTGTTTTTTAGGTCCTCTAGTGACAATTTTTCCTTAAAAAAAGCTCCCTAGCTTCTTTAGCTTGCTTATATTTATTCCAATTAATACTATTCAGGACATTCAAATACCTCCTATATGAATTTTTAAGCTGATTAGCCAGCTGGACTTCTCATTGCTTATGTTTCTTTTTTATTTTAATCATGTATACTTTTATCTCTAAGGACAGCCTTACCTGCTTCCCAAAAAGTTTCTATTTTATCTAGATGCCCCAAATTATTTCTTGTTTCCACCAACCAATTTATGAACTTTGAACTAGTAGTCATATAATTTGGAAAATGGAAAGTATTACTATTCCGACCAGTTAATGGGGATATTTGAAATTTTACACCAACTATATCATGATCTGAAAGTAAAATCTCTGAAATTTGCGACTCAATATCAAGAGATAGCAACTTCTCTTCTAGGAGAAATAAATCTATTCTTGAAAAATTTCTATGTGACTTTGACTCACACGAAAAGTTGCGCAAGTCAGGCAGCTTTATTCGCCATATATCTTTTAGATTTAGAGATTTACAAAAGTCTCTGAAAAATTTGGCTTCCCTTAAGTAATACCCGGGGGAACTTAACCAAAGTCTATCTATCTCAGAATATTGACTCATATTAAAGTCACCTGCTATCATTAGATTATGATTGAGATAAGGAACCAATTTAATTTTCAATTTATTCCAAAACTTCATATCTAATTTATTTGGTTCATTTACATTACAGAGTGACCAGATCTTACTATTTAATTCAACTTGTATAATTAAAATCTACCTAATGGATCCAGTTCCTGCTTTACGACTTTATAAGTGAGTTTCTTTTTAAATAATATCACCATCCCATATTTCCTCTTACTATATGGTGTAGCAATAACCTCAGAAATCCACCTAACCTTCAACTTATCAATTTCAGGTGCCTTTAAATGCAGCTCTTGTAGGAATATTATGTCTGGCTTCTTGAGTTTAAGCCACCTTAGAATATTTTTTCTTTTAATCGGGGATATTATCCCTCCCACATTCCATGATACCAGGTTAATTTCAAGGTTCATAGTAAATTTACAACAATCTCATAGGTTTACCAACACCACCAGAAGATGCAAGAGGGAGGGGGGAGGAAAAAAAATACCCTGTCTCCAAATTTCCATAGGCAGCCTGTCCATTTTCTGCCTGGAGAGATGACCAAGGACCAGGGTCCACTGGATGCGCAACAAGGCAATTGATGGCCATTACACCTGGGCTGCAACCTAATTCCAGCCTGTAGGTACCGGAACGTTTGGAAGCCGCATACAGGCAGAAGAGCAACGTAGCCTGTGACTCCTGCGAGTGACCCTAGTTGAGAAACTAGAGGGCTATGAAACCCCGGACTAGCACCTTCAAAGCCCACTGGGTGAGTCACACCAGAGCAGATGGGAGGTGTCTTGTCAGGACCGGCATTGGTAGAGGTGGAGAGTCTGGAGCAGTGGAGCGGCTACAATAGAGACCGCAAGTATATGCAGTAAAGCAGTACGCTGTTTAGTGTCAAAAAGTCAGTGCACACATTCAATACCGGTGACGGTGACTATCTGTTCTGACAGGGATCCTGTAGAGATGGTAAAACACCCCTGAGATAGGTGTTATGTGACTTTGCATATACCCAGTATTAGTGGGTAAGGAATTGTGGGAGGAGAGAAAGGGCACGCACCATAAGATTCATCAATCCCATTCAGGAGCTTTAACTGGTCTAAGGAAAAGGGGACGCTGTGTATTTCTGTTATGAGGCTTCCTCCCTCACTCTATTAACCTGATCCCTTTTGGGAATAAAGTGTGATATTTGATTTTACTCCTGCTCTGGTGTTTTGTATTAACTTCAGGAGGAAAGAATAAACAGAACAAATAAAGGAACATAGCAGTATTAAAGAAAGAGAACAAAAAGTGCTTCTAAGGTGGACGGTAACAGCAGGCAGCACTGCCTGTAAATTAAACTATATTAAGCATCCTCTGTACAGGGACAGGTGTTTATATGAGGTGGACTGCTTAAACACTCGAAAGTTACTTGACTTTAAGAGAGAGCCTGTTCAGATATCCTTTTATGATGTGGATGTTATTATAGTAACTATTTAACTATGCTTTGATACTTTCTGTTCATGACGATGAATCATGCTGTATCTAAACTGAGAATGAGTATATCTGCTTTGTACAATACCTAATATTGTAACAAATATCTTATGTTTATAACAAGCTCACACCATAGATAAGAACAAACGGAGTGTTGTATATATATATATATATATATATATATATATATATATATATATATATATATATATATATGTATATGTGGTAGACCTAGAGAATATTACTGGAATATAATAAGTCTCTTGTTTACCATTTACATATTAATAGGCAGGCCTAACACCCTTCACTTAATTTTTCACTTAAATTTACACAATTACATGTGTATTTAGTGCACTGTAGCAATACTCTTAAAAGTACAAACAAGGGTTTATAAAGGTGAAAAAAAAAAAAAAAAAGATTTTTTTTTCTTATACTGGTGCACACTTTAGAAAACCAGTATAAGAGACCTCACACAAAGTCCACTCTTTTTTAACTTTTTGTTCAAAGCCACTTGACTTCTTTCTTTCACTCATCACTTTTTATTTATTTCTTTTTTTCGCCTTTTTTTCACAGTTTTCTGACACTTTTTAATTATTTAGTTTCACCTCCTACCATTTTGATGGAAAGGTTTATCACCAACCCTAAAATAGATCCCCTGCGATGCCTGCCAAAAAGAAAAAAAATCTAAATCTGCCTTAGACAATTCATCAGACTTCACAGTTACACCTACCCAAAATCTTGAGGCACATTCAATGTTCAATCAGATAGTCCAGCTCGTACTTCCTCAGTTTGAATCCCTTAAAAAAGAAATAGTGGGATTAACAAATGAATTTCGGCAATTCTCAAATACAATTGTGGAGGTATAGTCAAGGGTTTCTGAACTAGAGGATGTTAGTAGCACCCATGAAGTCTTGCATAAAAACCACTCAGACAAGATTAAAACCCTACAATCTAGAATAGAAGACCTGGAGGACAGGTCCAGCCGTAATAACGACAGGGTTGTAGGATTGTCTGAGACCAATGAGTTTGAAGATTTGGTAAAATTTGCTTCACAAACACTCCCTCAATTGCTTGGTATGAGTATTCAATTAGAGGGAATCTTTGTGGAACAGGCACATAGAACAGGACATATAAAGAGGTTTAGTGATGGGAATAGTAGACCCTGTATAGTGGTGATACGGTACCTTAATTTCCAAGATAAAATCAATATCTTAAGACACTTCAGAAAAATAAATCCACTAATGGTAGGTAAGACCCGTATACATTTATTTCAGGATTTCTTGGCAGAAACCTCTGCTAAACGTAGGGAAATGGTCCCATATTGTACGGCCCTAATTAAAGCAGGACTTAGAGCAGGGATGAGATACCTAGCACAAATACTAGTCGATCTAGACGGGGCCACCCACACACTCAATAGTATAACAGAGGCAAATCTCTTTTTTGAAAGATATAAGATAGACTCCGTATCTGTAGAGAGGAAAGGTAATCCCATCATCCAATAGAAATATACTTAGGGACTGATATCAAGTCTATTATATGCATTGGGATGTACAAGAAGGCTGAATTTTGGATGACAATGATAAATTTGTTTCAGTATCTAATCCCTCCTTATGATAGAAGGGAATGTCCTTTGTTTATTTTAATTTTTATATTTGTTTTTAGCTGGCCACAAGAAGTACATTTTTTTGAGTGTTGTGTATTTTCAACACAGATCAGATGATTATAAATTTCTGTATAGAGTGATTGTGTTTCTGCTCTTTTTTTTATTTCTGTTAAAACTTAATGTAAAATAAAACAGAACACATATATGTTGTCAAACAATGAATAGGTTTTATCCAATTGTTTTCATTTGACCATGGCACTAGAAACATAACCTAAAGGACCAGGTTCCTCCTCCCTGTTTGGAGAATCATATGATCTATCTCGCTCTGCAGAAGGCGACCATGAGGCAGGTGGGGAAGAGATCTGCAGGCTCATGAGATGACGTTAGGTGTCCCCAAAGCTTTGTAGAACATGTTGTTGGGGTGTTTTTTCTGCATCACCTCTGTCACAACCACCAGCCCTTTCCCACATAACTGAGATCTTATTATGCAATCTGGTCATCATATCTGCAAGTCTCTTACTCACCTGCGACTCAGTACTCCGGGTGCCTGATACTGAATTTACAGCTTCAGTAAGAGATACCCAGATGCCTCGTCTATTGCAGAGCTGGTATAGACGAGTTGGTTTCCAAACAGCTTGGAGTAGTTAGGCTCCAGGGTAGAGACGAGTGAACCTGATGCCAACCATCTTTAACAGTATTCAACTATAATCCAGCAGAAATGTGATTGGTTAACCAGAGCTTTGGTCACTGGTAAATGATAATATTGATTGCTCTTGAACGCTATAGTTTAAAATGAACTTGTAATACGAATACAGTTTTATGCTCAATGGCGCCCATAGAAAGTATAAGGAGTGTTATTTATTGCAACCTCGCATAACTGAAGTCGCAGTAACTCAACACCGCTCCACTCGTAATAGGGATTTGAGCGGAAAAAAATATTGCAATCTCGCGATAACGTTTGTGCACCTTGCGCAAATTATAGTGCTCCACTCTTAATCTGACCCTCTGTAGGCAGTGGTTTCCTTACAATAATATAAAGCTTAAAAATATACATAGGCAGGTGAGATCACAATACAATCTGTATTAACATGTAAGCGCTTAAGTAATATCTTAAAAACCAAAGCACAATTACTAAATAAATAAGGTGTGTAATGTCCCTTTAAGTAAATATTATATATAAATGTGATTTTAAAATATAAAAAAAAATTAGAAATGTAGTGACTTTTTTATACTATTTAATGATGTCCCATATAACGATAAACTGAGCAGTCTGGGATCTGTCAGGGGGACAGTAAGAAAGTGATGTATGAACCGTTCACAATGATTGATACTGTTGAGGGAGCACATTAACCCCATACAGGACACAAAAGTAACTTATGGGTCAGAAGAGCAGGAAATGTCCAAGTATGGTGGGAGACAGCCTGCAGCCAAAAAGGTGCAACATACTGCACATGCATACAGTTATTTCTCTCTTGAGTGTAAGTGTCTTTGTGTGTGAGAGTGTGTCTTTGTGTTTGTCAGTTTCATTCTGTGTGTGTGATTCTGTGTGTGAAAGAGTGAGTGTATGTGTGTGAGTGTGAGAGAGAGCATAAGTGTCTTTGTGTTTGTCAGTGTCTTTCTGTGTGTGTGATTCTGTGTGTGAAAGAGTGAGTGTATGTGTGTGAGTGTGAGAGAGAGCATAAGTGTCTTTGTGTTTGTCAGTGTCTTTCTGTGTGTGTGATTCTGTGTGTGAGTGTGAGAGAGAGCATAAATGTCTTTGTGTTTGTCAGTGTCTTTCTGTGTGTGTGATTCTGTGTGTGAAAGAGTGAGTGTATTTGTGTGTGTGAAAGTGTGCAGGACCAGACTGGGAACAAAAATAGTCCCGGGCATTTAAAGGCGGAGCAGCCCACATCATTTAGACTTCTGTCAGCTAGGTAGCCATAAAAGACCAGAATACTCATTCTGCAGCACCTCTGATTAACAGAAAGACAGACAATTTACTTTCTGCTTTACAAAATAGGCAGACTGTAACAGCTTTGCTATTGTTACCCATATTAAGAGAGGATGGGGCCTCTATATAGTAGCAAGGCCCACATAGTAGCCCAGCCCACTGGGCATTTGCCCTGTATGTCCTATGGCCAGTCCGGACCTGAAAGTGTGTGTGTGAGAGCATAAATGTCTTTGTGTGTGTGTGAGAGAAAGAGAGTGTGTAAGAGAGAGTAGGTATGATGAATATGTGTGTGATACTGTGTGTGAAAGAGTGAGTGCATTTGTGTGTGAGATAGTGTGTGTGTATGTGTGAGAGAGCATAAGTATGTGTGTGTGAGAGAGAGAGTGTGTAAGAGAGAGTAGGTATGTATCTATGTGTCTGATTCTGTGTGTGAAAGAGTGAGTGTATTTGTGTATGTGTGAGAGAGCATAAGTGTGTGTGTGTGAGAGAGAGAGTGTGTAAGAGAGAGTAGGTATGTATCTATGTGTCTGATTCTGTGTGTGAAAGAGTGAGTGTATTTGTGTGTGTGAGAGTGTGTGTGTATGTGTGAGAGAGCATAAGTGTGTGTGTGTGAGAGAGAGAGTGTGTAAGAGAGAGTAGGTATGTATCTATTTGTGTGTGTGTGTGTGTGTGTGAGAGAGAAAGAGAGTGTGTAAGAGAGAGTAGGTATGTATCTATGTGTCTGATTCTGTGTGTGAAAGAGTGAGTGTATTTGTGTATGTGTGAGAGAGCATAAGTGTGTGTGTGAGTGAGTGAGAGAGAGAGAGTGTGTAAATGTATCTATGTGTGTGTGATTCTGTGTGTGAAAGAGTGAGTGTATTTGTGTGAGTGTGAGTGTGTGTGTGTGAGAGAGAGCATAAGTGTATGTGTGTGTGTGTGTGTGTGTGAGAGAGAGAGAGAGAAAGAGAGCGTGTAAGAGAGAGTAGGTATGAATGTGTGTGTGTGAAAGAGTGAGTATATTTGTGTGTGTGAGAGTGTGTGTGTGTGTGTGTGTGTGTGAGAGAGAGCATAAGTGTGTGTGGGAGAGAGTGTAAGAGAGAGTTGGTATGTATCTATGTGTGTGTGATTCTGTGTGTGAAAGAGTGAGTGTATTTGTGTGTGTGTGTGTGTGTGTGAGAGAGCATAAGTGTGTTTCTGTGTGAGAGAGAGAGTGTGTAAGACAGAGTAGGTATGCATCTATTTGTGTGTGATTCTGTGTGTGAAAGAGTGAGTGTATTTGTGTGTGTGAGATTGTGTGTGTGTGTGTGTGTGTGTGTGTGTGTGTGTGAGAGAGAGAAAGAGAGTGAGTGATAGAGTATGTGTGTGCATCTATTAGTCTGTTAGAGTGATTGTGTGTTAGTGTGAGAGAGTGAACGTGTGTGTGTATGAGATAGAGTGAGTATGTGTGTGTGTAATTGTATGACAGAGAGCCCCAATACGCCCGCCTAAGTTCGCCTATCCTCGCTGCCACGGACCTGAATACGCTCGCCAAAGTTATCAATAAAGCTGTCAAAAAGCCGCGCACCAAGTACGGGGCGATGAGCAGCGGACTGTGATAGTTATCACTCATTAATCTCGCTGCTCTTCGGCTTTTTTACAGCTTTATTGATACCCCTGTCACTAAGCACTCACACTATACTATACTGTTCTACCCCTATTACGGTGCCCCCGGAGCCCCCCGCAACTAAATAAAGTTATTAACCCCTAAACCGCTGCTCCTAGACCCCGCCGCAACTATAATAAATATATTAATCCCTAAACCGCCGCTTCCGGACCCCGCCGCCACCTACATTATACCTATTAACCCCTAATCTGACGCCCCCTATACCGCCGCCACCTACATAAACTTATTAACCACTATCCTGCCGATCCTGGACCCTGCCGCAACTAAATAAATTATTTAACCCCTAAACCACCGCTCCCGGACCCCACCACCACCTATATTAAACTTATTAACTCCTATCCTGCCCCCCCTACACCGCCGCCACCTATATTAAAGTTATTAACCCCTAAACCTAAGTCTAACCCTAACCCTAACACCCCCCTAACTTAAATATTATTTAAATAAATATTACTCTTATTAACTAAATTATTCCTATTTAAAACTAAATACTTACCTATAAAATAAACCCTAATATAGCTACAATATTACTAATAATTATATTGTAGCTATTTTAGGATTTATTTTTATTTTACAGGCAAATTTCAATTTATTTTAACTAGGTACAATAGTTATTAAATAGTTATTAACTATTTAATAGCTACCTAGTTAAAATAAAGACAAATTTACCTGTAAAATAAAAACTAACCTAAGTTACAATTACACCTAACACTACACTATCATTAATTAAATTATTCCTATTTAAAACTAAATACTTACCTGTACAATAAACCCTAAGATAGCTACAATGTAATTAATAATTACATTGTAGCTATTTTAGGATTTATTTTATTTTACAGGTAACTTTGTATTTATTTTAACTAGGTACAATAGTTATTAAATAGTTATTAACTATTTAATAACTACCTAGCTAAAATAAATACAAAATAACCTGTAAAATAAATCCTAACCTAAGTTACAATTAAACCTAAAACTACACTATCATTAAATTAATTAAATTAATTAGCTACAAATACCTACAATTAAATACAATTACATAAACTAAACTATAGTACAAAAACAAACAAACACTAAATTACAGAAAATGAAAAAATATTACAAGAAGTTTAAACTAATTACACCTAATCTAAGCCCCCTAATAAAATAAAAAAAAAAACAAATAATAAAAGTCCCTACCCTATTCTACATTACAAAGTAATCAGCTCTTTTACCAGCCCTTAAAAGGGCTTTTTGCGGGGTATTGCCCCAAAGTAATCAGCTCTTTTACCTAAAAAAAAATACAACCCCCCAACATTACAACCCACCACCCACATACCCCTACTCTAACCCACCCAAACCCCCCTTAAAAAAACCTAACACTAACCCCCTGAAGATCATCCTACCTTGAGTCGTCTTCACCCAACGGGGCCAAAGTCTTCATCCAAGTGGCGCTGAAGAGGTCCTTCATCCGATAGAAGTCTTCATCCAAGTGGCGCTGAAGAGGTTCTTCATCCAAGTGTCGCTGAAGAGGTCCTTCATCTGGGAGAAGTCTTCATCCAGGTCTTCATCCAGGCGGAGCAGAGCCATCTTCAAAGGAGCCGACGCGGAGCCATCCTCTTCATCCGGAGTCTTCGTACACAATGACGGTACCTTTAAGTGACGTCATCCAAGATGGCGTCCCTTCAATTCCGATTAGCTGATAGAATTCTATCAGCCAATCGGAATTAAGGTAAGAAACATCTGATTGGCTGATTCAATCAGCCAATCAGATTGAAGTTCAATCCGATTGGCTGATCCAATCAGCCAATCAGATTGAGCTCGCATTCTATTGGCTGTTCCGATCAGCCAATAGAATGTGAGCTCAATCTTTGATAACTAGCAAAAGTAGTCAGATTGTGCCGAACTTGTGTTCGGCACATCTGTAGTGACGTAAGAATCGATCTGTGTCGGACTGAGTCCAGCAGATCGTAGCTTACGTCACTAGATTCTACTTTTGCCGGTGTGTAGGGCTTGATAACTAGGTCGAATCAGCCTCGCCACAAATACGCTGCGGAATTCCAGCGTATTTGAGGTTGACGGCTTGATAGATATCCCCCATAGTGTGCTGTGCACGGCGCATGAGTGTGTGGATTTGGTCTGAACTAAATGGGGCAACCCTAGTCTTACTCTATATAAGCTTTCTCTCTTTAAAGTGTGGTGTAAAGAAAAAACTACTTGAGGACACTGTACAAATGCACAGATATCCTTATATAGTATTAAAGAGTCACTACAGTTTTATATTTTGTATGGTTTTCTACTTTTAAATAACATTTATTTATGATTTTTTTATTTGCTGTGATTTCGGTAACTTTTTTTATTTATATTAGTTATTGTAACAAATATTTTATTTAAAGTACTGTCTATAAAAAATCTACATAATCAAGAAGGATTATAAATGAAAAAATAGAGAGATAAGGTAATTAGGTCTGCTCTCCTTAGAAGCTTAGCCCATTGTATTAGGTTGTGGGTTCAGTTAACAGAAACAGCTATTGCATATTAAAAATAAAGCTAAAAGTACAATTTCTCACACATTTTATACTCTGCAGCTGGTATAATAAGTCATTAGGAACACTTCTAATGGAGACCATTTTACACTGCACTGCCCCTTTAATTGTTTATATACACGTTACACAGATACAATGTAACAGCCTGTACCAGGTAATGTGATAATAAGCTCTGTGTTAATCCCTGTGCTACTGAAGGGGTTAATAAATACTATGCATTTATCTGTGATCAGTAAAAGGACACAAAACTACAATAAGAAATGAATGCCCTAACTTAGTTAAAATCAGCTCCAGAGCAGTTATGCACAACTAGCAGTTAGCTAAACACATATGTGTGTACCCACCAATCCCCAGCTAGCCCCCAATAGTGTAGGATATTTACATATTGATGTCAACAAAGGATACAAAGAAAAACAGTTCATTTGAAAATAGAAGTTAATTTAAAGGTACAGTCTGCTCCAGAAAGTTTATTGTTTTAAAAAAAAAGATAATCCCTTTATTACCCATTCCCCAGTTTTGCATAACCAACACAGTTATATTAATACACTTTTTACCTCTGTGATTACCTTATATCTAAGCCTTTGTAAACTGCCCCCTATCTCAGTGCTTTTGACAGATTTGCACAATGTTATCTATATTGCACATATGAATTAGCACTGTGTAGCTGTGAAAAAACTGTCAAAATACACTAAGATAAGAGGAGGCCTTCAAGGGCTTAGAAAATAGCATATGAGTCTACCTAGCTTTAGTTTTCAACAAAGAATACCAAGAGGACAAAGCAAATATAATGATAAAAGTAAATTGGAAATGTGTTTATAATTACATACTCTACCTGACTCATGTAAGTTTTACTTTAACTTTCTTATCCCTTTAAAGAGTTAACACCCTGTGCACCTCACTCTGTTAGTGAAGGGGTTAAATATGAGCATTGAGAAGCTTTCTGTGCTAGTGAAGGGGTTAATACAAAGTGCAGCTCTCAGTACTAGGGAAAGTGCTAATATCTATTGTGTAGCTTTATGTATATAGTGTAGCTGTAATGTACTAGTAGAGGATATGACAGTGACAATGGGCTCAGTTACTAAATTTCATGAATTTGCAGATTTAAACAATGTTAAAAAGCATCCAATTTGTCTTTGAAATGGTTGCATATTTTCTTTTGTCTGATTGGCTGCTGATTAACATGTGACTTCTAAGTGTGTATTCTGGGAGATGTAGTCCAGTATTGAACTCACACTGTTGTTCTCCTCCAATTTACTTCCTGTGCAGCTGCTGCTGGGTGAGTGAGTCAGGCTGTGTGTGTTGTGTGATTAAATGTTTTAGTTACTTTCTGGTCTTCTTAAAAAGTTTATAATTGTTATAAATGTTGTCCTGTTAGTGCATGTTATTTATCTGCTTGTGCCAGGCAATGGGATACTTAGTGCTGTTAAACTCTTTGTGTTAGTGAAGAGCTAATACACACTGTACAGCTCTCTGTGATAGTTAAGGGTTAATACACACTGTGCAGCTCTCTGTGCTAGTGAAGGAACAAAAAAAATTGATAATAGGAGTAAAATAGAAAGTTGCTTAAAATTGCATGCTCTATCTGAATCACGAAATAAAAAATTTGGGTTCAGTGTCCCTTTAATACACACTGTGCTGTTCTCTGTGTTAGTGAAGGGCTAATACACACTGTGCTGTTCTCTGTGTTAGTGAAGGGTTAATACACACTGTGCAGTTCTCTGCTAGTGAAGGGTTAATACACACGGTGCATATATTTGTGCTACTGAAGGATTAATACCCACAGTGCTGTTCTCTGTGTTAGTGAAGGGTTAATATACAATATGCAGCTCTCTGTGCAAGTGAAGGGTTAATACACACTGTGCTGTTCTCTGTGCTAGTGAAGGGTTAATATACACTGTTCTGCTCTCTTTGCTATTGAAGGGTTAATACACACTGTTCTGCTCTCTTTGCTATTGAAGGGTTAATACACACTGTGCTGCTCTCTGTGCTAGTGAAGGGTTAATACACACTGTGCTGCACTCTGTGCTAGTGAAGGGTTAATACACACTGTGCTGCTCTCTGTGATAGTGAAGGGTTAATACACACTGTGCTGCTCTCTGTGCTAGTGAAGGGTTAATACACACTGTGCTGCTCTCTGTGCTAGTGAAGGGTTAATACACACTGTGCTGCTCTCTGTGCTAGTGAAGGGTTAATACACACTATGCAGCTCTCTGTGCTAGTGAAGGGTTAATACACACTGTGCTGCTCTCTGTGCTAGTGAAGGGTTAATACACACTGTGCTACTCTCTGTGCTAGTGAAGGGTTAATACACACTGTGCTGCTCTCTGTGCTAGTGAAGGGTTAATACACACTGTGCTGCTCTCTGTGCTAGTGAAGGGGTTAATACTGTGCTGCTCTCTGTGCTAGTGAAGGGTTAATACACACTGTGCTGCTCTCTGTGCTAGTGAAGGGTTAATACACACTGTGCTGCTCTCTGTGCTAGTGAAGGGGTTAATACACACTGTGCTGCTCTCTGTGCTAGTGAAGGGTTAATACACACTGTGCAGCTCTCTGTGCTAGTAAAGGGTTAATACACACTGTGCAGCTCTCTGTACTAGTAAAGGGTTAATACACACTGTGCTGCTCTCTGTGCTAGTAAAGGGTTAATACACACTTATGCTGATTGTCACATTCTCTGTGGTTTTGTGTATTCTCAGATAGTATTGTCTTTTGTTTTATATTCTGTCTGTTATTTGTTTTATATCTCTTGTTACTTTACTGGTCTGTGTTTTATTAATATCTCTCTGTTTCATATTGTCATGTGTATGTATATATATATAAATATATTGTATATGAAAAAGAAAAAATGTTAGGTCTAAGCCCACATTTGTTACCCCTAGTCTGGCACCAGAGCATTAGATCAAAATTATCCTAATCGTTTCCCAGTGACAGAAGAGAATCTAACTTATAGTTCCCTACACTCCTAAAACACTCAACAATTGTTTATGCTATCACATTGTTGCAATAAGGATTAAATACATATATGCTAAGCAAATACTTTATTGCTACAGAAGAAAACACAATTATATAATACAAAGTATTCAGTGTGGGCCCACTTAAACTAATCGGTATACCGAAAAAAATCCCAACATTAGTGGGAGAAAAAAAGAGGGTGTTAAAGGGGATTGCTGCTAGTGAATATTTTCTTAAACAGAGAGGCCAACTCTTTTCAAAACATACAGCATTTGTAAGTAAATTACTTAGAAAATCCCAACATTAGTGGGAGAAAAAAGAGGGTGTTAAAGTTCCGTAAGAAATCGGATATTGGAGTCCCATATTATAGTTGTTATTTTATTCAACCTTAACTTGACTTTGTAAAATCTTCAGTGGGAGATTATGGCAAGGTTTATTTGAAACACTCACGGGTATTAAAACTTACGGGTGTTCAAGTTCCAGCAGTCACAGCTTTAAATTAAATCGTAGGTGTATGCAAATTTCATTTAGCTTGTATACAAAATACGCCTCTCCAGGTAGGCTTACAGTATTCCTGAAATGGTGAAAAGAAAGACAACGCCTCATAGTGCAAGTAGGTTCCAGCAGTAAGGGGTCACAGTGAGAGAATAACAAGTGGAAATATACTCACAAAGATATTGCACCTTTGTTGAAAGAGGTGCAAATAATCAGACTGACATTTGAATCAGCAGTCAGTACGCTGGAGCCGGATAGTGTCAGGGTTCCCGGATGGGCCGCTGTGGGCTCTCCTCCGTGAGTAGAGGCAGAATCCTCTGGTGTCGTGCTGTGTAGGGAAACAGCAAGCGGTTGATCTCTGCGTGTAGTAAACACTTTTTGTCTGTATTCTTCCTGCAGCACAAGTTACAGCTCTCTCACGCTAGTACTTTACCCGTTAGAGAAGTAGAAGTGGCAGTGACACTCAAAACGAGGATTAGCAAAAGCCTTGCTGAGCCAATCAGCAGCGAGAGAGAAGTCCTGTGGTTTCACAGAGGAGGTGTGTGATCTGTTGCTAGAACAGTTTGCTACACCAGTTTGCTACACAGTTTGCGCTGGTGTAGCAAACTGTTCTAGCAGCAGATCACACACCTCCTCTGTGAAACCACAGGAATTGTTATACTATAAGTATAAGTATATATATTTTTAGTTTTTTTAGATTTTTGAATTTATTCAATTGTTTCAGTTTTTTGAATTTTTTGAATTTCATACACGTGTTCTACTGGTATTATTCCTGTATTTTTTGCATATTACACATTATCATTGCACTAGCAACCGTTATTTACACCATTTCAATATATTATTTTTCCTTAATCAATATGAGAACTAGACATGTGCGGTTCGTTTCGGATTTATTCGAAAATTCGGTAAATTCGGAGATTCGGATCGATTCGGATTTCCGAATTAAAATACTTCCGAATCTACCGAATGAATCCGAAATAGCTGCCGTATCTCTGAATAAATCCGAATTAGCTCGGTAAAATTCGGCATTTCCCCATAGGAAACAATGGGAGTTTCGGCTGAAAAAAAAACTAACACCGCAGCTCGATTGTTTCCTATGGGGAAACACTAAGTCTGCACCTAACACCCTAACATGTACCCCGAGTCTCTAAACACCCCTAAGCTGACACTTATTAACCCCTAATCTGCCGCCCCCCGCTATCGCTGACACCTGCATTATTTTATTAACCCCTAATCTGCCGACCGAATATCGCCGCCACCTACATTATAACTATTAACCCCTAATCTGCTGTCCCTAACACCGCCGACCCCTACATTATAGTTATTAACCCCTAATCTGCCCCCCCAACGTCGCCGCAATCTAACTACAAGTATTAACCCCTAATCTGCCGACCCGATATCGCCGCCGCCTACATTATAGCTATTAACCCCTAATCTGCTGTCCCTAACACCGCCGACCCCTACATTATAGTTATTAACCCCTAATCTGCCCCCCCCAACGTCGCCGCAATCTAACTACAAGTATTAACCCCTAATCTTCCGACCCGATATCGCCGCCGCCTACATTATAGCTATTAACCCCTAATCTGCTGTCCCTAACACCGCCGACCCCTACATTATAGTTATTAACCCCTAATCTGCCCCCCCAACGTCGCCGCAATCTAACTACAAGTATTAACCCCTAATCTGCCGACCGCAAATCGCCGCCACTATAATAAACGTATTAACCCCTAAACCGCCGCACTCCCGCCTCGCAAACACTATAATACATTTTATTAACCCCCAATCTGCCCTCCCTAACATCGCCGCCACCTACCTACAATTATTAACCCCTAATCTCCTGCCCACAACGTCGCCGCTACTATAATAAGGTTATTAACCCCTAAACCTAAGTCTAACCCTAACACTAACACCCCCTAACTTAAATATAATTTAAATAAAACGAAATAAATTTACTATAGTTAAATAAATGAATCCTATTTAAAACTAAATACTTACCTGTAAAATAAACCCTAAGATAGCTGCAATATAACTAATAGTTACATTGTAGCTATTTTAGCATTTATATTTATTTTACAGGCAACTTTGTATTTATTTTAACTAGGTACAATAGCTATTAAATAGTTATTGACTAATTAATAGCTACCTAGTTAAAATAATTACAAAATTACCTGTAAAATAAATCCTAACCTAAGTTACAATTAAACCTAACACTACACTATCATTAAATAAATTAACTACAAGTACCTACAATTATCTACAATTAAATAAACTAAAGTACAAAACCCCCCCCACTAAATTACAAAAAATAAAAAAAATATTACAAGAATTTTAAACTAATTACACCTAATCTAAGCCCCCTAATAAAATAACAAAGCCCCCCAAAATAAAAAAATGCCCTACCCTATACTAAATTACAAAAGTTAACAGCTCTATTACCTTACCAGCCCTTAAAAGGGCCTTTTGCGGGGCATGCCCCAAAGAAAACAGCTCTTTTGTCTGTAACAAAAAACACAATACCCCCCCCACATTACAACCCACCACCCACATACCCCTACTCTAACCCAAACCCCCCTTAAATAAACCTAACACTACCCCCGTGAAGATCTCCCTACCTTGAGTTGTGTTCACCCCAGCCGGGCCGAAGTCTTCATCCGATGGGGCAGAAGAGGACATCCAGACCGGCAGAAGTCTTCATCCAAGCGGGGCAAGAAGATGTCTTCCATCCATCAGAAAAGTACCAAAAAACAAACAAACACTAAATTACCAAAAATAATAAAATATTACAATAATTTTAAACTAATTACACCTAATCTAAGCCCCCTGCTAGCTATTAATATAGCTACAATATAACTAATAGTTACATTGTAGCTATTTTAGGATTTATATTTATTTTACAGGCAACTTTGTATTTATTTTAACTAGGTACAATAGTTATTAAATAGTTAATAACTATTTAATAACTACCTAGCTAAAATAAATACAAATTTACCTGTAAAATAAATCCTAACTTAAGTTACAATTACACTTAACACTACACTATCATTAAATTAATTAAATAAATGAATCCTATTTAAAACTAAATACTTACCTGTAAAATAAACCCTAATATAGCTACAATATAACTAATAGTTACATTGTAGCTATTTTAGGATTTATATTTATTTTACAGGCAACTTTGTATTTATTTTAACTAGGTACAATAGCTATTAAATAGATATGTACTGTTTAATAGCTACCTAGTTAAAATAATTACAAAATTACCTGTAAAATAAATCCTAACCTAAGTTACAATTAAACCTAACACTACACTATCATGAAATACATTAAATAAATTAACTACAAGTACCTACAATTAAATACAATGAAATAAACTAAACTAAAGTACAAAAAAACAAACACTAAATTACAAAAAATAAAAAAAATTACAAGAATTTTAAACTAATTACACCTAATCTAAGCCCCCTAATAAAATAACAAAGCCCCCCAAAATAAAAAAAATGCCCTACCCTATACTAAATTACAAAAGTTAACAGCTCTATTACCTTACCAGCCCTTAAAAGGGCCTTTTGCGGGGGCATGCCCCAAAGAAAACAGCTCTTTTGCCTGTAAAAAAAAACACAATACCCCCCCACATTACAACCCACCACCCACATACCCCTACTCTAACCCAAACCCCCCCTTAAATAAACCTAACACTACCCCCTGAAGATCTCCCTACCGTGTCTTCACCCAGCGGGCCGAAGTCTTCATCCGATGGGGCAGAAGTGGACATCCAGACCGGCAGAAGTCTTCATCCAAGCGGGGCAAGAAGAGGTCTTCCATCCATCAGAAGTCTTGATCCAGGCGGCATCTTCTCTGTTCATCCACCCGGAGCAGAGCGGCAGCATCCTGAAGAGACATCCGACGCAGAGCATCCTCTTCTTTCTTGATCCGACGACTCAATGACTGTACCTTTAAGTGACGTCATCCAAGATGGCGTCCCTTGAATTCCGATTGGCTGATAGGATTCTATCAGCCAATCGGAATTAAGGTAGGAATATTCTGATTGGCTGATGGAATCAGCCAATCAGATTCAAGTTCAATCCGATTGGCTGATCCAATCAGCCAATCAGATTGACCTCACATTCTATTGGCTGTTCCGATCAGCCAATAGAATGCGAGGTCAATCTGGCTGATAGGATCAGCCAATCGGATTGAACTTGAATCTGATTGGCTGATTCCATCAGCCAATCAGAATATTCCTACCTTAATTCCGATTGGCTGATAGAATCCTATCAGCCAATCGGAATTCAAGGGACGCCATCTTGGATGACGTCACTTAAAGGTACAGTCATTGAGTCGTCGGATCAAGAAAGAAGAGGATGCTCTGCGTCGGATGTCTCTTCAGGATGCTGCCGCTCCGCTCCGGATGGATGAACAGAGAAGATGCCGCCTGGATCAAGACTTCTGATGGATGGAAGACCTCTTCTTGCCCCGCTTGGATGAAGACTTCTGCCGGTCTGGATGTCCTCTTCTGCCCCATCGGATGAAGACTTCGGCCCGCTGGGTGAAGACACGGTAGGGAGATCTTCAGGGGGGGTAGTGTTAGGTTTATTTAAGGGGGGTTTGGGTTAGAGTAGGGGTATGTGGGTGGTGGGTTGTAATGTGGGGGGGTATTGTGTTTTTTTTTTACAGGCAAAAGAGCTGTTTTCTTTGGGGCATGCCCCCGCAAAAGGCCCTTTTAAGGGCTGGTAAGGTATAGAGCTGTTAACTTTTGTAATTTAGTATAGGGTAGGGCATTTTTTTATTTTGGGGGGCTTTGTTATTTTATGAGGGGGGCTTAGGTTAGGTGTAATTAGTTTAAACTTCTTGTAATATTTTTTTATTTTTTGTAATTTAGTGGGGGGGGTTTGTACTTTAGTTTAGTTTATTTAATTGTATTTAATTGTAGGTACTTGTAGTTAATTTATTTATTGATAGTGTAGTGTTAGGTTTAATTGTAACTTAGGTTAGGATTTATTTTACAGGTAATTTTGTAATTATTTTAACTAGGTAGCTATTAAATAGTCAATATCTATTTAATAGCTATTGAACCTAGTTAAAATAAATACAAAGTTGCCTGTAAACTAAATATAAATGCTAAAATAAGCTACAATGTAACTATTAGTTATATTGCAGCTATATTAGGGTTATTTTACAGGTAAGTCTTTAGTTTTATATAGGATTCATTTATTTATTTAATTTAATGATAGTGTAGTGTTAGGTGTAATTGTAACTTAAGTTAGGATTTATTTTACAGGTAAATTTGTATTTATTTTAGCTAGGGTAGTTATTAAATAGTTATTAACTATTTAATAACTATTGTACCTAGTTAAAATAAATACAAAGTTGCCTGTAAAATAAATAGAAATCCTAAAATAGCTACAATGTAACTATTAGTTATATTGTAGCTATATTAATATCTAGTAGGGGGCTTAGATTAGGTGTAATTAGCTTAAAATTATTGTAATATTTTATTATTTTTGGTAATTTAGTGTTTGTTTGTATTTTGGTACTTGTATGATGGATGGAAGACCTCTTCTTGCCCCGCTTGGATGAAGACTTCTGCCGGTCTGGATGTACTCTTCTGCCCCATTGGATGAAGACTTCGGCCCGGCTGGGTGAACACGACTCAAGGTAGGGAGATCTTCAGGGGGGTAGTGTTAGGTTTATTTAAGGGGGGTTTGGGTTAGAGTAAGGGTATGTGGGTGGTGGGTTGTAATGTGTGGGGGGGTATTGTGTGTTTTTTTACAGGCAAAAGAGCTGTTTTCTTTGGGGCATGCCCCGCAAAAGGCCCTTTTAAGGGTTGGTAAGGTAATAGAGCTGTTAACTTTTGTAATTTAGTATAGGGTAGGGCATTTTTTTTTATTTTGGGGGGGCTTTGTTATTTTATTAGGGGGCTTAGATTAGGTGTAATTAGTTTAAAATTCTTGTAATATTTTTTTATTTTTTGTACTTTAGTGTTTGTTTGTTTTTGTAATTTAGTGGGGGTTTTTTGTACTTTAGTTTATTTAATTGTAGATAATTGTAGGTACTTGTAGTTAATGCATTTAATGATAGTGTAGTGTTAGGTTTAATTGTAACTTAGGTTAGGATTTATTTTACAGGTAATTTTGTAATTATTTTAACTAGGTAGCTATTAATTAGTCAATAACTATTTAATAGCTATTGTACCTAGTTTAAAATAAATACAAAGTTGCCTGTAAAATAAATATAAATGCTAAAATAGCTACAATGTAACTATTAGTTATATTGCAGCTATATTAGGGTTTATTTTACAGGTAAGTATTTAGTTTTAAATAGGATTCATTTATTTAACTATAGTAAATTTATTTCGTTTTATTTAAATTATATTTAAGTTAGGGGGTGTTAGTGTTAGGGTTAGACTTAGGTTTAGGGGTTAATAACCTTATTATAGTAGCGGCGACGTTGTGGGCAGGAGATTAGGGTGTTAATAATTGTAGGTAGGTGGCGGCGATGTTAGGGAGGGCAGATTTGGGGTTAATAAAATGTATTATAGTGTTTGCGAGGCGGGAGTGCGGCGATTTAGGGGTTAATACGTTTATTATAGTGGCGGCGATTTGCGGTCGGCAGATTAAGGGTTTATACTTGTAGTTAGATTGCGGCGACGTTGGGGGGGGCAGATTAGGGGTTAATAACTATAATGCAGGGGTCGGCGGTGTTAGGGACAGCAGATTAGGGGTTAATAGCTACTTTAGTTTATTTAATTGTAGATAATTGTAGGTACTTGTAGTTAATGCATTTAATGATAGTGTAGTGTTAGGTTTAATTGTAACTTAGGTTAGGATTTATTTTACAGGTAAATTTGTATTTATTTTAGCTAGGTAGTTATTAAATAGTTATTAACTATTTAATAACTATTGTACCTAGTTAAAATAAATACAAAGTTGCCTGTAAAATAAATATAAATCCTAACATAGCTACAATGTAACTATTAGTTTTATTGCAGCTATTTTAGGATTTATTTTTACAGGTAAGTCTTTAGTTTTAAATAGGATTCATTTATTTAACTATAGTAAATTTATTTCGTTTTATTTAAATTATATTTAAGTTAGGGGGTGTTAGTGTTAGGGTTAGACTTAGGTTTAGGGGTTAATAACCTTATTATAGTAGCGGGCGACGTTGTGGGCAGGAGATTAGGGGTTAATAATTGTAGGTAGGTGGCGGCGATGTTAGGGAGGGCAGATTTGGGGTTAATAAAATGTATTATAGTGTTTGCGAGGCGGGGAGTGCGGCGATTTAGGGGTTAATACGTTTATTATAGTGGCGGCGATTTGCGGTCGGCAGATTAAGGGTTTATACTTGTAGTTAGATTGCGGCGACGTTGGCGGGGCAGATTAGGGGTTAATAACTATAATGCAGGGGTCGGCGGTGTTAGGGACAGCAGATTAGGGGGTTAATAAGCTATAATGTAGGCGGCGGCGATATCGGGTCGGCAGATTAGGGGTTAATACTTGTAGTTAGATTGCGGCGACGTTGGGGGGGGCAGATTAGGGGTTAATAACTATAATGTAGGGGGTCGGCGGTGTTAGGGACAGCAGATTAAGGGTTAATAGCTATAATGTAGGGCGGCAGCGAGATCGGAGTCGGCAGATTAGGGGTTAATACTTGTAGTTAGATTGCAGCGACGTTGGGGGGGGCAGATTAGGGGTTAATAACTATAATGTAGGGGTCGGCGGTGTTAGGGACAGCAGATTAGGAGTTAATAGCTATAATGTAGGCGGCGGCGATATCGGGTCAGCAGATTAGGGGTTAATACTTGTAGTTAGATTGCGGCGACGTTGGGGGGGGCAGATTAGGGGTTAATAACTATAATGTGAGGGGTCGGCGATGTTAGGGACAGCAGATTAGGGGTTAATAGTTATAATGTAGGTTGCGGCGATATCCGATCGCAGATTAGGGGATAAATAAATGTTATTTATAGGGTTTGCGATGTCGGGGCGGGGCCTCGGTTTAGTGGTTCATAGGTAGTTTATGGGTGTTAGTGACTTAGTGTACTAAAACATACCGAATTTCGGAACCGAATAGAACTGAATTCAGCCGAATCCCGAATAAATCCGAAACGAATTTATTCGGATCCGAATAAATCCGAAACTAATTTATTCAATTTTTGCCGAATCCGATTCGACCCGAACCGAAAATTCGAAAAGTCCGAATCGATCCGACCCGAAAACGAACCGAATTTTTTAGCCGTGCACATGTCTAATGAGAACTAAATTCACCTTCACATCACATTCTTTACACATCACATTCATTATTCATCACACATCTTTTTTTATCATCTGCATTTAACTCACATTTATTTTTACACCAGAACTACATTAGGTGCAGGCTATTACCATTTTGTTATTTGGTATTTTTTCACTTTACAGTATTCCTCTCTGCTTATTTGTTTCAAGCAAGTTGAGACCGCAGCTTTTATTGCTGCGCTTACCTAGATTGTAGATCGTAGACTTGCTTTTGTTCCTACTTGCAATACCGCTGTCGTCGATCCGCTCCTTTTCATTCCCGTTACTCCGGTGAGTGCACCCGCTACTCGACCACTCTTGTGCTTTACTTTCTCCGGGTTAAAAAACAACATGGAGGGTTCAGCTGTTACCCTCACCTGAACATAATTGCTTCTAGCTTGCGACGCGCATTTCACCCTCATTGGTATGTCAAAGAATAGGGCTTCATCCGGCTTGTCTTTCATTCATCAGTTACCTGACTTTTAAGCCGTATAATTACTCCGCCCATACAGGTGAAATGAAAACTAACCTTAGTATATGTCCATTAAGATATCCATTCTTTTCATTGTTTTAGAAGTTATTTAAGTCAAAAAAACATATATATATACATATGTACACTTTGGCATAAAGAGTTTTATGCAATACAGTTTTGGGAATTTAATAAAAGTACTACTTTTAACATAGAAGTTTGAAAATATTTTTTAAGTCACATATAATGTTGCAAGATCAAAAGGTAATAATAAATACCCAATCTAATTTAAACTTGCAAGTAATTCTTATTACTTTACATAATTTTTGACAGACTTTAAATCTTAACAATTCTATGATAGTAATGATTTGGGAATAGTTTTGACCAGATTCATTATTTTATTTTTACACTCTCTATAGGAATGGGGCGTAGTTAATTTCTTCGTTTAACTCATATGGTTTTAGAGATTATAAGATCAACTATCCATCTACACTCCTTTTGTAGGAGTAAATTATCAAGGTTACCCCCTCTAATAGATAGGTCCACTTTTTTCTAGACCCAGAAACTTTAATTTATGTTCATTGCTCTCATGGAATTTTTTGAAGTGTCTAGCTTCGCTACTCGTTTTAATTTCATTTGATATGTCCCTTTTGTGTTCTTTTATGCGTTCCTTGAGCTCCCTGTAGGTTTTTCCAATGTACGTACATCGGACAATTACAAAAGACTAGATAAATAATGCCTTCGCCTTCGACAGTTAATTTTCCCTTTTATTTTAAAAGTCCTTGCCATCTTTATCCAACGAAAATCTGCCTTCTTGCATATGTATACATACTGAGCACCTCTTACACTGATGTTACCCCTCTCTCTCATGGTATTGTTGTAACCATGATCTTTTAACATCTTTTTGGTAATGGCTATGTACTAATATATCTTTAAGATTGGGGGCTCTGCGGGCTGTCATGAGAGGTCATGTCTCCCACAAAATGAGTAATGTCTTTGTCAATTGTTAGGACTGGCCAATTGCATTATGTAGGATTGCCCTTACATTTTGCCAATTTATTATTATATGTAGAGATAAATCTAATCATATCTGTTTGATTCTACCTCTTGGTTTTTTATATAATAACATCATCCCTACTCTTTTAAACGGCTGCTGTATATGCTTGTTTGAGGCAATTTTGAGGATAACCTCTCAATCTAAATCTATCTTTAAGCTGTTTAGCTTCTAATTTAAAAGTTTCTAAATTTGTACAATTCCTTCTATGACGTAGGTATTGACCTTTAGGGATATTGATAATAAAGATCTTGGATGGTGGGCTATCTGCCATTAATAAGTTAATTTCCTGCCTGTTTCTTTTCTGTAAGTTTCTGTTACAATTTTCCTCCCCCTGGGCTGTAATTATTAGATCCAAAAAAGTAATTCTTGTTTTACTATACTTCAAATGTAAATTTTAAATTGAACCTCATTTTGGTTTAACTCTTTCATAAATTCAACTAGAGATTCCGTTTGTTGCCTGACCAGAATAATAGTATGTTGTCTATGAAGCGAAGCCAGAGCTTTATATGTGCTCCCTGCTTCACTCCATAGACAACATCCTTCTCCCATTTTCCTAGATATAGACAAGCGAGGTTGGGGCACAGCAAGTCCCCCATTGCGTGTACCCCTCACCTGTTTGTAGAATTTGCCAATCAAATGGTAAAATAATTGTGCTCTAGCACGAATCTAAGTAATTTACTTACAAATGCTGTATGTTTTGAAAGAGTTGTCCTCTCTGTTTAAGAAAATAATCACTAGCAACAATCCCCTCATAATGGGGTATTGAGGAGTATAAAGATTCAACATCAATGGCTACTAGAAGCCATCCCTTCTCAAAAAACATGCCATTAATAAATTTTAGAACTTCCTGGGTGTCTTTTACATAAGATGGCAGATCTAATAATGATGGCCTTCAAAACATAGTCTACTATATTGAGATGCTTTCTCTGTTATAGATCCCTGGCCAGACACGATCTGTCCTGCCCGGGGGTGGAATTTTATTATTTGTGAATTTTTGGTATAAAAAGTAGCTATACGTGGAAATTTTACCATTAAAAATTCAGACTCTTTTTTGTTAAGTAACCTTCCTGTACTCCTTCTTTAATTAATTGCATTAAAGTTTCTTTGTATATCTCTTACAATAAATATACGAATATCACAAAGAAAAAAATGTGAAATAATTGTGATAACAAAAATCATAAAAAGGAAAACCAAATAAGTTCTGATCAAGGATATGTCTGTGTCTCTGGATGAGTTTTTCAGCTTGTTCGCAATCCTCAGTGAGATCCCATAAAAAAGGAAACAGAAAATTGCAACATAGTGTGAATCTGTAATGGCACTTTGAGGAAGTAGTTGTTTTGTAACAAATGACTACTCACCATTGTTGGAGCTTTCCACTAAGCTCAAGGATATGCGCACTCCCACTATATACTGATCGGGAAAACAGTACAATAGGCAAAACTTGGATACAAATTTATTTTAAAATATATAAAAGCGTCACATAAGCCTTGATAACACCACAATGTAAGGGTACAAAAGCAGATATGCTGTAACAAATGCTTCAAATCGCCAAACTTGCAAGAGGTAAATGGATCAGCAGGAAAGTGACAGCTGAAACAAAACCTTTTTAGTAAGCCCCCAGGTGTCCTGGCTAGTGTAGAGACGCGATAAAACTCAATATAGAACAGTTCAGTTCCGACGTACGTTTCGCTGGTATGCTTTGTCAAGGAGTTTTATCGCGTCTCTACACTAGCCAGGACACCTGGGGGCTTAGCGCTATTGTCTTGCTACTAAAAAGGTTTTGGTTTCAGCCGGTCACTTTCCTGCTGATCCATTTTACCTCCTTTGCAAGTTTGGCGTATTTGAAGCATTTGTTACAGCATATCTGCTTTTGTACCCTTACATTGTGGTGTTATCAAGGCTTATGTGACGCTTTTATATATTTTAAAATAAATTTGTACTCCAAGTTTTGCCTATTGTACTGTTTTCCCATCAGTAATAAAGTGGGAGTGCGCATATCCTTGAGCTTAGTGGAAAGCTCCAACAAATGTGAGGTAGTCATTTGTTACAAAACAACTACTTCCTCAAAGTGCCATTACAGATTCACACTATGTTGCAATTTTTCTGTTCCTTTTTTATGGGATCTCACTGAGGAATGCTAACAAGCTGAAAAACTCATCCAGAGGACACAGACCATATCCTTGAATTCAGAACTTTATTTGGTTTTCTTTTTATGATCTTTGTATATCCTCTGTTGGGTCCCTTTTTCAAAATATTTATATTGTCTTCTATCTATCAATTGCCTTCGAACATTCTTTGACATAATCACTAGTATTTAATATTACAACCATCTGCTGCTTTATCGGCAGGCTTTAATGTAATAGATTTATCTTCATTAAATTTTTCAAAGATAATCTCAAATCCTTTGGTTAAATTATCTTTGAATTCCATATTAGTATTCATTCGTTCAATATCAGCCTCTACCAATTTGACAAAATTATTTACAACATGCCACCTGTGACAATGGTGGCATGTTTAAAGAATTATTTCTTAGTGTTGTGTGACCCAATCTTTTTGGGTTCATCTTGAATTTCAGATGTAATTTCATCTGCTAGCTCCTCAAGTTGTTGAAGAATTACTCTAATCATTAATGTTCAAACTTTCTTGCTGTTTAATCTTCTACTATGGTAGACTTTCCTCAAAACAATCTTTCTAGCGAACAGATGCACATCTTTCACAATATCAAATTTGTTGCATCTGTTCATAGGAACATAATTTAAACCTTTTGAGAGAATTGTAAATTCATTCTCTGTAAGTTTTCTATCAGAAGATTGATCACATCTTTTACTGTTCTCTGTGTTTGATTCCTCAATGGGTACCTTGGAGTTTTTTCTATAGAATCATCTCCTTGTGCTTTTTCCCCCCTCTCCTTGTCTTCTTGATCTTCTCCTGTATAAAAAACCTCTTCTATTAGCATTGCCTCTTCTACTTCTAAAACTTTCATTACCTGAGGTATCAGATTCAGAGGTGCTTGATTGAATGTTAGCATAGTCATAAACCTTGCCTTCCTGATAGTCCCCCCAAATCCCTTTGGAATTTTCTTTTTTTCTATATTTAATTTCCTCATTAATTTTTCTCACTTCATCTTTGCTATATCCATTAATCTGCGGTATTCATCTAAACTTTCCATTTTTTATAGTAACTCTCTATCTCTTTTATTTCTTGTTCAATTTTCTTTTTCCTCAATTCATTTTCCTCCTAACATAAGCTTCATCCCAATTCAATGAGCATTCATTAGCATATCATCCCATTTAGTTTTAAAATCAGGGGTTTAAGGGGTCCGTTTTAAATTTGTGCCCAGTCTTTTTTCCTTATTCTGAGGCCTTCTAGCTATCATTTTGGCCTCAGTATACTTAGTCAGGCTAGAAATTTCCACATCTGTATTTTGTTCCTTCAATAGTTTATATTATAATCTTTAAAAGATTTATAAATATTATCAGTCGATTGCCTTCTGTGCTTACATTAGTCCTCACCTATAGTAGTTGTTGAAAAGGTTTCTGCCATGTCATATTCTCATTCCTGTTCATTAAAAAACTCCTTATGAAAAATCTAAGAGAAACCCAAATTGGGTTCTTCTATCACTAAAGAAAACCTTATTTTTAGAGCGTGCATACAGTTTTAGAAAAAATTCACTTTTGGAATAGAGACTTAATTATTTTAAGATAACCAACTAATTGCACCACTCCTATCTATGACCAGGCCCATTTAAATTCCCTGATTATAAAGTTTCCATGGAAGAAAGTGCTCGGGGGAGAAAGAAGGTATGAATTGTATATGAAAAAGAAAAAATGTTAGGTCTAAGCCCACATTTGTTACCCCTAGTCCCGGCACCAGAGTATTTGATCAAAATTATCCTAATCGTTTCCCCAGTGACAGAAGAGAATCCAACTTATAGTTCCTACACTCCTAAAACACTCAACAATTGTTTATGCTATCACATTGTTGCAATAAGGATTGAATACAATATATACTAAGCAAATACTTTATTGCTACAGGAGAAAACACAATTATATAATACAAAGTTTTCAGTGTGGGGCCCACTTAAACTAATCGGTATACCGAAAAAAATCCCCAACATTAGTGGGAGAAAAAGAGGGTGTTAAAGGGGATTGCTGCCTAGTGAATATTTTCTAAAACAGAGAGGCAACTCTTTTCAAACATACAGCATTTGAAGTTAAATACTTAGATTCGTGTAGAGCACAATTATTTTACATTTGATGGCAAATTCTACAAACAGGTGAGGGGTACAGCAATGGGGACTTGCTGTGCCCCCAACCTACGCTGTCTATATCTAGGAAAATGGGAGAAGGACTGTGTGTCTATGGAGGAAGCCAGGGAGCACATATAAAGCTCTGGCTTTGCTATCATAGACAACCATACTATTATTTTGGTCAGGCACAACGGAATCTCTAGTGAATTTATGAAAGAGTTAAACCAAAATGAGTTCAATTTAAAATTTACATTTGAATATAGTAAAACAAGAATTACCTTTTTTGGATCTATATAATTACAGCCCAGGGGGAGAAAATTGTAACAGAAACTTACAGAAAAGAAAACAGCAGGAAATAACTTATTAATGGCAGATAGCCACCATCAAGATCTTTACTTATCAATATCCCTAAAGGTCAATACCTACGTCATAGAAGGAATTGTACAAATTTAAGAAACTTTTAAATTAGAAGCTAAACAGCTTAAAGATAGATTTAGATTGAGAGGTTATCCTCAAAATTGCCTCAAACAAGCCATATACAGCAGCCGTTAAAAAGAGTAGGGATGATTTATGTATATAAAAACCAAGAGGAAGATCAAACAGATATGATTAGATTTATCCTCTACATATAATAATAAATGGCAAATGTAAGGACAATCCTACAAAAGCATTGGCCAGTCCTAACAATTGACAAAGACATTACTCATTTTGTGGGAGACAGACCCTCTCATGACAGCCCCGCAGAGCCCCCAATCTTAAAGATATATTAGTACATAGCCATTAACAAAAAGATGTTAAAAAGATCATGGTTACAACAATACCATGAGAGAGAGGGTAACATCAGGTGTAAGAGGTGCTCAGTATGTATACATATGCAAGAAGGCAGCTTTTTCGTTGATAAATATGGCAAGACTTTTAAAATAAAAGGTAAAATTAACTGGCGAAGCGAAGGCTTTATTTATCCTATGTCTTTTGTAATTGTCGATGTACTACATTAGAAAAACCTACAGGGAGCTCAAGGAACGCATAAAAGAACACAAAGGGACATATCAAATGAAATTAAAACGAGTAGCGTAGCTAGACACTTCAAAAAATTCCAATGAGAGCAATGAACATAAATTAAAGTTTCTGGGTCTAGAAAAAGTTGACCTATCTATTAGAGGGGGTAACCTTGATAATTTACTCCTACAAAAGGAGTGTAGTGGATATTTGATCTTAAATCTCTAAAACCATATGGGTTAAACGAAGAAATTAACTACTCCCCATTCCTATAGAGAGTGTAAAAATAAAATAATGATATCTGTCAAAACTATTCCACAATCATTACTATCATAGAAATGTTAAGATTAAGTCTGTCAAAAATTATGTAAAGTAATAAGAATTACTTGCAAGTTTAAATTAGATTGGGTATTTATTATTACCTTTTGATCTTGCAACATTATATGTGAACTTAAAAAATATTTTCAAACTTCTATGTTAAAAGTAGTACTTTTACTAAATTCCCAAAACTGTATTGCATAAAACTCTTTATGCCAAAGTGTACTATGTATATATATATGTTTTTTTGACTTAAATAACTTCTAAAACAATGAAAAGAATGGATATCTTAATGGACCATATACTAAGGTGTCGTTTTCATTTCACCTGTAATGGGCACGAGTAATTATACGGCTTAAAAGTCAGGTAACTGACGAATGAAAGACAAGACGGATGAAGCCCTATCTTTGACATACCAATGAGGGTGAAACACGCGTCGCAGCTAGAAGCAATTATGTTCGGTGAGGGTAACAGCTGAACCCTCCATGTTGTTGTTAACTGAGAAAGTAAAGCACAAGAGTGGTCGAAGTAGCGGGTGCACTCACAGAGTAACGGGATGAAAAGGAGCGGATCGACGACAGCGGTATTGCATGTAGGAACAAAAGCAAAGTCTACGATCTACACATCAAGGTAAGCGCAGCAATAAAAGCTGCGGTCTCAACTTGCTTGAAACAAATAAGCAGAGAGGAATACTGTAAGCCTACCTGAGAGGCGTATTTTGTAAACAGCTAAATGAAATTTGCATACACCTACGATTTAATTAACAGCTGTGACTGCTGGAACTGAACACCCGTAAGTTTTAATACCCGTGAGTGTTTCAAATAAAACCCTTGCCATAATCTCCCACTGAAGATTTTACAAAGTCAAGTTAGGTGGAATAAAATAACAACTACATAATATGGGACTCCAATATCTGATTTCTCTTGTTAAGTGTATCCAGTCCACGGATCATCCCATTACTTATGTAATATATTCTCCTTCCCAACAGGAAGTTGCAAGAGTCCACCCACAGCAAAGCTGCTAATAGCTCCTCCCCTAACTGCCATATTCAGTCATTCTCTTGCAAGCCTCAACATAGATAGGAGGTACGTGAGAGTCTGTGGTGTTTTATACTTAGTTTATTCTTTCAATCAAAAGTTTTGTTATTTTTAAAATGGCACCGGAGTGTGCTGTTTATCTCAGGCAGTATTTGGAAGAAGAATCTGCCTGCGTTTTTCTATGATCTTAGCAGACGTAACTAAGAATCATTTGCTGTTCTCACACATTCTGAGGAGTGATGTACTTCAGAGGGGGAATGGCGTGCAGGTTTTTCCTGCAGATAAGGTATGTGCAGTAAAATATTTTTCTAGGAATGGATTGACTAAGGAAAATACTGCTGATACCGTAAGTAATGTAAGTAAAGGCCTTAAATGCAGCGATAGCGACTGGTATCAGGCTTATTAATAGAGGATACATACTCTTGCTAAAAATGTGTTTTAAAACGTTTGCTGGCATGTTTACATCGTTTTTTAACATTATGTTTGGTGATAAAAATTATTGGGGCCTAAGTTTTTTCCCCACATGGCTGGCTTAAATTTTGCATAGAAACAGTTAACTGAAGCTTCCCACTGTTGTAATAGGGAGGGCCTAATTTAGCGCTTTTTTGCGCAGTTAAAATTTACAAATGAATCATCCAGATTCCCTCAGCAGTCCCCATGAATACTACAGGACATTTTCTATAGGGCTAAAAAGACTTCCAAAATCGTTTAATAGGGAAGGTAATCCACAGCTCTGCTGTGGCAGTTTTGTATGTGTCTGTTTTTTAAAAATGTCTATGTCGTTTTTTTTTATCTGTTTTTTTGCATTAAGGGGTTAATCATCCATTTGCAAGTGGGATGCAATGCTCTGTTACCTTATTACATGTACTGTAAAAATTTTGTTTGTTTTACTGCCTTTTTTCACTGTTTTTCAATTTTGACAAAATTTGTTTCTCTTAAAGTCACAGTAACGTTTTATATATTTGCTTGTTACTTGATTTAAAGTGTTTTCCAAGCTTACTAGTCTCATTTATTAGTCCTGTTCTAACATGTCCTGACATAGAGGAAGCTCTGTGTTCATTATGTTTTAAAGCCATGGTGGAACCCCTCTTAGAATGTGTACCAGATGTACTGATTTCATGTTAAACATAAAGATCATTTTTTGTTTTTAAAAAATTATCACCAGAGGATTCTGTCGTGGGGGGTAGTTTATGCCGACTAACTCTCCCCACCGTGTCAGACCTTTTTGACTCCCGCTTTAGGGACTCACGCTCAAATGGCGCCAAGTACATCAAGGGCACCCATAGCGTTTATTTTACCAGGGGATTCTGTCGAGGGGAAAGTTATGCCCCTACTCAACTCTCCCCACGTGTCAGACCCTTCGACTCCCGCCTCTCAGGGACTCACGCTCAAATGGCGCCAAGTACATCAAGGGCGGCCCATAGCGTTTATTTTACAAGACATGGCAAAGGTGGTGAATTAATACTCTGGCAGCAAGTATTAGTCAGACTACCTGAAATTAAAGGAAAGCAGATAGCTCTGGGGGTAGATACAAGAGCATACAGACGCTTTAAAGAACCATGTCTGAACTACCTCACAATATGCCCTTAGTCTGTGGGTGATTTTTTTGACTCAGGGAGCATGATTTAAACCCCTGATTCTGATATTTCCTACATTTAAAATGTATGCTTGAGAACCTCCACTTGTTGCTCAGGGAGGCTTTGGCTGCTCTGAATGAAAATGTGTACAATTGCCAGGGCCAGAGAAATTGTGTAGACTGGATAAATAATATGCAGTGCCGGTGTGTACTGATGTTTTTCCAATACCTAAAGAGGTTACTAAAAAAAAATTTTTTTAATAAGGAATGGGATAGACCAGGTTGTGCCGTTCTCTTCCCCTCCTATTTTTAGAAGAATGTATTCTAATAGTTACCACCACACGGGACTTCTTGCAGACAGTTCCTATAGGTGGAGAGAAGAGTTTTCTACTCTAGCTAAGCGTACCACTACCTCTGGCGAGGACAGTTGTGCTTTTTAGATCCAATGGATAAAAAAATGTTTATTCAACAGGGTTTTTATCCTGCAGCCCCTTGCAGACATTGCTTCTGTCACTGCTGCTGCGGCGTTCTAGGTTGAGTCTCTTGATGAGGCTTTACAGTTAGCGACTCCATTGGATGAATATCATTTTAACAGCTTATGCTAGCCATTCCTTTGTTTTCTGATGCCTTTGTTCATTTGACTAGACTAACGGCTAAGAATTCTGTTTTATACTATACTGGCGCAGCAGAGCGCTATGGCTTATATCATGGTCAGCTGTCGTGACTTTAATAAATAAGCTACTTAACTTCCCTTCAAGGGGCAGACCCTATTCGGGCCTGGTTTGAAGGAGATTATTGCTTATATCACTGGAGGAAAAGGTCATGCCCTTCCTCAGGATAGGGTCCAAATCCAAGGGCCAAAAAAAAAGGTCTAATTTTCGTGCCTTTTAAAACTTCAGGGCAGGTGTGGCATCCACTTCCTCTAAGGCAAAACAAGAGGGAATTTTTGCTCAGTCCAAGGCCAGTCTGGAGACAAGCGAGACCTGGAACAAAGAAAGCAGGCCAAGGAGGCCTGCTGCTGCCTCTAAGGCATCGCATGAAGGAACGGACCCCTATCCCGGTAACGGATCCTATAGGGGGCAGACTTTTCATTCTTCACCCAGGCGATGGGCAAGATGATGCCCAGGATCCCTAGGCATTGGAATTTATATCCCAGAGACTCTTCTTCTGGATTTCAAAGATTCCCCCCCCAAAAACAGGGGAGATTTCGCCTTTCACAATTATCTGCAAACCAGATAAAGGAGGCATTCTTACATTGTGTATGAGATCCATCCAGTTCCAAGAGAGGAACAGGGACAGAGTTTTACTCAAATCTGTTTGTGGTTCCCAAGGAGAGGGAACCTTCAGACCTATTTGGATCTAAAGATCTTAAACAAATTCCTCAGAATTCGTCATTTAAGATGGAAACTATTCGTACAATCTTAACTATGATCCAGGAGAGCTCAATAGAGGACTACAATGGATTGAAGGATGCTTATCCTCACATTGTGATGCATAAAGATCACCATTGTTTTTCCTGGTTTGCCTTTCTAGTCAGGCATTAACAGTTTGTAGCTCTTTCCTTTGGGATATCTACAGCCCCAAGAATCTTTATGGAGGTTCTGGGGTTGCTTTGGCGGGTCCCTTAGGCCGCGGGGCATAGAAGCGGCCCCTTATTTAGACGACACTCCTGATACAGGCGTCAAACATCCAAATTGCCAAGTTCATCAAGGCGTAGTACTGGCATTCCACATGGGTGGAAAGTGAACAAGGAAAGAGTTCTCTAATCCCCAATCTCAAGGGTTTCCCTCCTAGGGACTCTGATAGATTTCTTGTAGAATGAAAATTTACCTGACGGAGTCCAGGTTGTCAAAGTTTCTAAATTTCTGCCTGTGTTTTTCATTCCATCCGCGCCCTTCGGTGGCTCAGTACATGAATGAAATCGGCTTAATGGTAGCGGCAAGGGACATAGTACCCTTTTCGCCACGCTCTACATTTCAGACCGCTGCAACTATGCATGCTCAGTCAGAGGAACGGGGATTACACAGATTTGTCCCCCTGTTAAACCTGGACCAAGAGACCAGAGATTCTCTTCTCTGGTGACTATGTTGGGTCCATCTGTCCAAGGGTTATGACCTTCCGCAGGTCAGATGGGACAATTGTTACAATTGATGCCAGCCTTTTAGGTTGGGATGCAGTCTGGAACTCCCTGAAGGCTCAGGGATAGTGGAGCTTAGGAGGAGACCCCTCTTCTAATAATATTCTGGAACTGGGAGTGATATTCCATGTTCTTCAGACTTGGCCTCAGTTAGCAACTCTGAGGTACATCATACTCAGTCGGACAATAATACCGACTAAGGCTTACATCAGCCATCAAGCGGGGAACAGAAGTTCCCTAGCGATGTTAGATGTCTTACAATAATTCACTGGACAGAGACTCACTCTTGTCTATCAGCTATCCATATCCCAGGTGTTGAGATCTGGGAGGTGGATTTTCTAAGTCGTCAGACTTTTCTTCCGGGGGAGTGGGATTTCCTCCGGAGGTCAAGACCAAGCAGGGAGAGGGCTTTGGTGTTTTTGACCAGCGCCTGCGTAGCCACGCAGGACCTGGTATGCAGATCTGGTGGACATGTCATCCTTTCCATCACGGTCTCTGCTTCTAAGACAGGTCACCTCTACCTCAGGGTCCTTTCAACCATCTAAATAGAATCAATATGTGATGGACTGCCTGGAGACTGAACGCTTGATGTATCAAAGCATGGCTTCTCTGAGTCAGTCATTGATACCTTAATTACAGACATGAAAGCCTTTGTCTCTAGGAAAATTGAACATAGATTATGGTGTAAAATATCTGATTGTCTATGATATCCAAGGGTTTACTCATGGAGTAAAGTCTGGATTCCCAGGATATTATCTTCTTCTCCAAGATGTTTTTGAGAAAAGGGTTGTCAGCTAATTCCTTGAAAGGGACAGATTTTTACTCTGTCTATTTTTTTGCACAAGCGTTCTGGCAGGTATTCTAGACGTTCAGGCATTTGGTCAGGCTTTGGTTAGATCCATAAGCCTGTGTTTAAAACTGTTGCTCCGCAATGGAGCTTAAACCTGGTTCTTAAAGGAATGTAATTTTGAAGTTTAAGGTGCCCAGGTTTTTTAAAACTTTGATTAAAAACAGGGGCACTTTAATTCATCAAAATTTAACATTTCACTCTATCCTGTTGTGACAAAAAAACTTACCTTTTAAACTACACAGCAGCTGCTGCTTCCTCGGTCTCACAAGCCCATTTCTGATGGTCAGAAGATGATATGATAGGTCATCCTCCAATCACAGATTCCCCCCCCGGGGGATCAGTGTCTGATTCACTGCTCTGATTGGAGGGAAGCAGATACCTCATTTTAGACCCAGAAGAGGCTTTTAAAAGGTGAGGAAGCTGGAGCTGCTGTGAAGATTAAAAAGTAGGTTTATTTTCACACAGGAGTGAAATGAAAATATTGATGAATTAAAGTGCCCCTGTTTTTAATCAAAGTTTTAAAACCGGCCACTTTAGCATCAAAATTTACATTCACTTTAAGGTTCTTCAAGAGGTTCCGGTTTGAACCTTTTTTGTTCCATAGATATCAATCTTTATCTTGGAAAGTTCCTTTTGGGTAGCTATTTCCTCGACCTCGTAGAGTCTCCAAGTTATCTGTGTTACAATGTGATTCTCCTTATCTGGTCCTTCGTACGGATAAGGTAGTCCTGCGTACCAACCTGGGTTTTTTCTAAGGTGGTATCTACAAGAACATCACATCAAGAAATAGTGTTTCATGCTTGTATCCTAATCCTTCCTCAAAGAAGGAACGTCTATTACACTATATTTGGACGTGGTTTGTGCTTTACAAGTTTTACTTACAAGCTACTACAGTTTTCATTCAAACGTTCACCTTGTTTGTTGTCTATTCTGGACAGAGGAGAGGTCAAAAGACTTCAGCAGCCTCTCTGTATTTTTGGTTAAAAAGCATAATTCATTTAGCTTATGAGACTGCTGGACAGCAGGCCTCCTGAAGGGATTACAGCTCATTCTACTAGAGCTGTGGTTTTCACTTGGGCCCTTTTTAAATGTGGCTTCTGTTGAAACAGATTTACAAGACGGAGTCTTGGTCTGCGCTTCATACTTTTTCAAATTTAAACAATTTGATTACCTTGCTTCTTCTGAGGCTATTTTTGGGAGAAAGGTTTTTTTACAGGGCAGTGAGGTAACTTCCGTTTAAGTACCTGCCTTGTCCCTCCCCATATCCGTGTACTTTAGCTTTGGTATGGTATTCCATAAGTAATGGATGATCCGTGGACTGGATACACAAGAGAAAACATAATTTATGCTTACCTGATAAATTATTCTCTTGTAGTGTATCCAGTCCACGGCCCGCCCCTGTCACTTTAAGGCAGGTAATTTTTTCATTTGAACTACAGTCACCACTGCACCCTATGGTTTTTCCTTTCTCTGCATGTTTTCAGTCGAATGACTGAATATGGCATATAGGGGAGGAGCTATATAGCAGCTTTTGCTGTGGGTGGACACTTGCAACTTCGTGTTGGGAAGGAGAATATATTCCATAAGTAATGGATGATCCGTGGACTGGATACACTACAAGAGAAAATATTAATTTATCAGGTAAGCATAAATTATGTTTTCTTACGGAACTTTAACACCCTCTTTTTTCTTCCCACTAATGTTGGGGATTTTTTTTCGGCATACCGATAGTTTAAGTGGGCCCCACTGAATACTTTGTATTATATAACTTGTGTTTTCTCTGTAGCAATAAAGTATTTGCTTAGTATATATGTAATTAATCCTCCTTATTGCAACAATGTGATAGCATAACAATTGTTGAGTGTTTTAGGAGTGTAGGGAACTATAGTTGGATTCTCTTCTGTCACCTCGGGAAACGATTAGGATAATTTTGATCTAATACTCTGGTGCCGGACTAGGGGTTAACAAATGTGGGCTCTAGACCTAACATTTTTTCTTTACATATACAATTCATACCTTCTTTCTCCCCCGAGCACTATCTTCCCTGGAAACATTAAAATCAGGGAATTTAAATGGGCTGGTCATAGATAGGAGTGGTGCAACTAGTTGGTTATCTTAAAATATATATATATTATATATATATATTATATAATAAATATATATATATATATATATCTATATATCATCCATTAGCCAAAAAACAATACTTTAACCCCTTCAGGACCGGGCATTTCAGGCTTAAAGGGTCATGAAACCCAAAAAAAATTCTGTCATGATTCAGATAGAGAATAAAATTTTAAACAACTTTCCAATTTACCTTCTAGTATTTAATTTGCTCTCTTTCTCTTGTTATCCTTTGCTGAAAGCTTTATCTAGCAAAGCTCAGGAGCAGCAGAGAGCCTAGGTTCTAGCTGTTTTGTAGCTGCCAAAAAGACGGTTTTTAATCGTTGAAACGCCGTTGAGCTACATTAAAGCTTTCCTTCTTAATCTATTTTTTTTTGTCTTTTTTTTGTCTTTTTTTTTCTTCTTTTTTTGTCTTTTGTGCTGATTGCTGTGACTGCTCTGGACTATGATCTCAATGGAGTAAGTTACTACTTGTGTTATACACAGAAATTCTATTATTCTTCACTAATAGAATACCCTTCTATCCACAGTCTGACTGTGTGTTGGTTAAAGGCTTTCCTCATAAGATGGGCTGAACATACAGAACTTATGGAGTGAGTATGCTGCACTCTTATCATTTAATGGATTACACACCACAACAAGTCCTTCTCTTTTACTATTAGAGATCTGCAAACAAAGAAACTTTATAAAAATTCCATAGGACCTGCGCCATCCTCTATCCACACACGTCATTTAAACATTGCACAAGCAGTTCGCCAGAACTACTTGTGCTATGCTGCCCCCCTGCAGATTCATGGCCAATCGGTCACTAGCAGGGGGTATAAATCAGCCCGATCATATAGGATCAGGTGGATTGCAGACCGCAGCCTCAGAGGCAGCAGATCAGTTATGGAGCATTGGTCTTTAGACGAGACACAGGTAGCTACCGCAGAACACCAAACTACCGAACCGGAACCTCAAGAATAGCTGCTAACAGCTGAACAGGGAAGCATCCCAGCGGCTTACCCTCCTGGCACTCAGTCCTCTAACAGCATACAGTAAATCCCCCCGCCCCCCAAGAATGAGACCAAGCTCTGCCATTGAGGGTTAAAACAGAAAAAATCTCTCTTTTATTGAGGGCTATATGCCCGGTATTTATGCAGGTCTCCCACCTGGTGGACACTCCCCCTAGGGGACCAGATGGGAGATTGGGACGAGTATAAGTACATTAGCCATCACAGTGACTCGGGCATAAACGCTTCCCTTGGTACCAGTAAACCCCTCTCTCTATCCTGGGGATAATTGGGAAGAAATCCAATTGCCTCCCTGGATAGAGGGAAGATGCCCTTTTACAGGCTACAATAGAATTACATTACGTAACCAAATTAACAATCAAACACAAGAAAACAATGGATTACTTCCTGGCACCTAGCAGACTGGACTGGACTGGACTGGAGGTGATTAAACAAGGTGAAAGTGTATCACCTAAACCTAATTACAGTAAACAATAGCTGATGCCATGAAACCTGTCTCAGAAAATACAGTTTCTCAAAACTGAACAAGGGGAGAGTTAACCCCTTCAGTACTGTTGGATTCACACCCTGTACCTATAATGGGCACCGGGTGACTTAAACATAATGCCTGAATCCATAATCTGTAGGGAGGTTGACAGTTTCAGCGGTGTTCGGGAGATTAGAGAAACAAATGCGAACGGGGAAGTACGGACAGGAAATCCTACGAATCCACACAAATTAGCCAGGAGAGCCACATAGTTCCAGGACAGAGGGGTCTGTCACATGGCTCCCTCCTGGTGGGACACTCCGGCAGACCCGGCTTTACCCTATGTAGGGCAAAATCAAGCATTTCAACATGGGGCCATAGTCTAAAGGCAGCAGGCAGGCAATCAGGCTCCTCCAATGCACCGTGGCAAGATTGGTCTCATCACCTCTCCCCTTTTCCAAACAGACTAACAGGGTATCTGACCTCCTGCTGGTCAGTGCCCTGGTTAGTCTTGCAACCCACCCATAAAACACAATTAGTAGTACAGCCCACCCACAATAAATGGTTACTACACCTGAGTACGGGGAAAACTTGTCCAGGTCCAGGTGCCTCACCACAGCTGTGTGAGGGACTGGTATGCTGAATTGGTGGGTTGCGAAGTGGGCAGAGACCAGCTGTACTCTGCCTGGGTGCCAGCAATACCATGAAAGTAGCCTGGTGGGAGCCTGGTTGCTGGAGGGGGAGACCGACTGTCTCCCCTTTGGATACATAGGTGTGCGGATGAAGGGGGAGACCAATTGTCTCCCCTTTGGCTAAACAGCCCTGTTGCTGGGGGATAGGACCGACTGTCCCTACCCCCTGTGCTGTAAGTGCAGAGACCACGGTCCCATCTGCATGGTTGTGGGGCTTACTGTCTCCCCCTGGTGCGTCAAGGCGCCTCAGTGGAGAGGGGGTAACAAGCTCCTCTCCCATACATACTTCCATATAACTCTGCTGATGGGGGGGCAGAACCAACTGTCTCTGCCCCCTGTAACTCAGCCTGCCACTGGGGAATAGAGACTGGGCTCCCAATTCCCTGCGTATCACTCTGCTGATTGGGGGCAGAACTGACTGTCTCTGCCTCCTGTAACTCAGCCTGCTGCTGGGGAATGCAGACTGGGCTCCCAATTCCCTGCATATCCCTCTGCTGCTGGGGGACAGGACCAACTGTCTCTGCCCCCTGTAACTCAGCCTGCCACTGGGGAATGTAGACTGGGCTCCCAATTCCCTGCAGGACCAGTGGAGAGACCTCGGTTCCATCTCCACCGGTCACCTGGGGTCCTTCCCAGTAAATCTCCACAATATCTTCCCAGCTGAACGGGTCTGGATCTGGGTCTGTCACCTTGCTGTCCTGCTGAGCCTTCCCAATGGAGTGATAGAGATCTTGGTAGTCCTGCTCCAGTTCCCACTCCAGGGTTGCTAGGTGAGCCAGGTCTTGCTCTACCTCATGGGGGTCATCCCCGTCATGCCTAGCCTCCCTCTCGTGGAAAATGTCCTGAAGTCTGGTCTGCGCAGGGCTTCCGAAGTCAGGCTCTGCAAAGGACTCCCATAACAAGCCAGGACCATCAAACTCCTCTCCCTCTGGTTTGTCATGCTCGGCTGTCCAGGGTATATACTGTACCATATACCACCAGAGCGCCTGGTAGGCATCCTCCAGCCAAAGCTCCTGCCATACCCGGTGCTCTAGTTCCTTCACCCATTCCTCCAGGGGCTGCTCTCCCAGGAAGGGCATCCGCAGGGCCACTTGCTTCTGCAACCACTGCTCTTCACTGGGGAAATTCTCACCCCGCTGGTATTGTACATTATCCAGGGCCTGGTACCAGATGCCTTTTCTTAATGTATTCTGGCCATCCAGGTCCTCCTTCTCGTATAACCCTGCTGGTTCCATTCTGTTGCTTTTAGGGGTGCTGTACTGGGACATGCGTTGCCTCCAACTTGTAAATCCACGGAATGGTGTCTCCTGTAGCTGTCCTTCTGGCTGTGGGAACGATCCCGCCGCTGCCACCAATTGTTACGGCACCCCCAAGCATAAAAGGGTTAAACCACCATTTAGTAGATCTTCCTTTACCAAGACACAGGTAGCTACCGCAGAACACCAAACTCCCGAATGGGAATCTCACGAATAGCTGCTAGCAGCTGAACAGGGAAAGCACCCCAGTGGCTTACCCTCCTGGCAATCAGTCTCTAACAGCATACAGTAAATCCCCCCCCCCATAACAATACCAAGCTCCGCCTTGAGGGTAAAACAGAAAAAATCTCTCTTTATTGAGGGCTATATGCCCGGTATTTATGCAGGTCTCCCACCTTGTGGACACTCCCCTAGGGGACCAGATGGGAGATTGGGACAAGTATAGTACATTAGCCAATCACAGTGACTCGGGCATAAATGCTCCCCTTGGTACCAGTAACCCCCTCCTCTCTATCCTGTGGATAATTGGGAAGAAATCCAATTACCTCCCTGGATAGAGGGAAGATGCCCTTTTACAGGATACAATAGAATTACATTACATAACCAAATAAACAATCAAACACAAGAAAACAATGGATTCCTTCCTGGCACCTAGCAGACTGGACTCTGGAGGTGATTAAACAAGGTGAAAGCGTATCACCTAAACCTAATTACAGTGAACAATAGCTAATGCCAGGAAACCTGTCTCAGAAAATACAGTTTCTCAAAACTGAACAAGGGGAGAGTTAACCCCTTCAGTACTGTTGGGTTCACACCCTGTACCTATAATGGGCACAGGGTGACTTAAACATAATGCCCGAATCCATAATCTGTAGGGAGGTTGACAGTTTCAGCGGTGTTTAGGAGATTAGAAAAACAAATACGGACTGGGAAGTACGGACAGGAAATCCTACGAATCCACACGAATTAACCAGGAGAGCCACATAGTTCCAGGACAGAGGGGTCTGTCACACGGCTCCCTCCTGGTGGGACACTCTGGCAGACCTGGCTTGATCCTTTGTAGGGGAATATCAAGCGTTTCAACATGGGGCCATAGTCTAAAGGCAGCAGACGGGCAATCAGGCTCCTCCAATGCACCGTGGTGAGATTGGTCTTGTCACATATATATATTTTAAGTAGACAACCCAAGGTCTTGATCTAAGCCTATTTTGGTATATTTCATGCCAACATTTCACCGCCAAATGCCATTAAATAAAAGTAATTGGTACTTTTTTCACAAACTGGGTTTTTCACAGAAATTATTCTGTGCAATCATGGCACAAATGTTTGTAAAAGTTTCTCTGGGATACTCTAATAGAAGACATATATGGCTTTGTCATTGCTTTTTGGTAATGAGAAGGCCAATAATTGCAGCTGCGCCCCACAGTTCTATTATTCCCAGCAGTGAAGGGTTTAATTAGGTAGCTTAAAAGGTTATTGTTAGCTTTAGTGTAGAAAATAGCCTCCTACCTGAACACTCCTAAACAGCTCTCTCCCCCCCCCCACACACACACACTGGTAACCCTCATCTTAGGTACTGGCAGACAGTCTGTCAGTATGAAAAAATATGTTTTTTTTTTTTTTTTAATATTTCTCCAGTGTAGGATCCTCCCCCCTCTGACTGTTAGGCGCCATTTTAGGTACTGGCAGCTGTCTGTCATTACATATAAAACCATTTTTTTTAATTATTTTTTTTCTGTTTATTAGGCTTTTTTTAATATTTGTTGTAGGTAGTTTTTAACCAGCTCCCCCACCTGTGATTTTTAGTTAGGGGGTCCCCCCACACCCCCAGATCACATTTTCAGTAGCATAGCTGCCTTATCCCTCACTGTTCCCCTCTCTTAGCGTAATTTTTTCCACAGCGTAGGGCCCCTCCCACTTCCTCCCATCCCCCGCCCACCTCCCCAGCGGGGCCGCCCACCCGACTTCCACCCGCAGGCTCCAGCAGAAGATCATAACAGATGGTGACACACGCAGTGTCACCGTCTGTAATGATCAGGCATCTGCCCTCATATGGAGGCGGAGCACTGATCACGCTCTGGCTCCATATGCGGGAGATGCCTGCAGCTTCAGGAGCTCCAGATCTCAGCTGTAACTGAACAGCCGAGATTGCTGGAGCCTTCTGAAGCAACAACGTATATATTGTGCGGTACAATAGCCAAAGTACTGCACAACATGTATATATGTCATATTGGGTGAAGGGGTTAAAAAAAATAGCGATGCTTCCTTAAAATTGTCAAATATTAGGGTTTCATATTTAGTAAATATTTTTAATTTAGCATGGTATAAAACTATAGCTTGAAAGCTAGCTTCAATGAATTTAGAACAAAGGGGTACCATCTCCCGTCTTTTATTTGATTTATTTATTTATATATTTATTATTATTTTTTTTTGGTTGTAGCAAACCATTTTTTTTTTTTTTTTACTTTATATTTTATTGATTTTCAAATTAAGGATACAACAGTGTACCGTTAAGTACACAACATCACAGACAACAAGCCACATACAAAAAATAAGTAGATAACATTCAGATCTCAGGTATATCAACTCCATAAAGGAGTTATATATTAACACAGTAGGTTAAGTATTCTGTACCAAAAAAACAAAAAAGGGGGGAAAGTGGGTGGGAAGCTGGGACAGACAGGGTGATGGAAAAATTTGCTGCATAAGGTAGGTGTGGGCTCTGGGAGGGTGGTATTATCAAGAGAGACGTTTGATGAGGAAAGGAAGGGCCAGGGGGGTTGGGGGATGCCTCCTTAGGTGCCTAAGCTAGGTATCCAATGTGTGTTGAACATGGTTTGCCAGTCGGTCCATATCATTTCAAACAGGTCAGAGTTTTCTAAGGAGTAGAACACATTTTTTTCCATGGAGTAAATCTACGCCATAACTTTAATTATTTCTGGCCAGGAGGGGGGGGGGTTTCATTTTTTTCCATGATCTGGCAATGGAAAGTTTTTTTTTAGCTGGAAAGAGGTATATGCATAAGTATCCATGGTGCTTAGGTAGTTTGCAGGAGCCTAAATGAAAGAGGGCCACTTCCATAGACTTAGGAAGTGGGATCCCTAGTCTTGATAGCGTAATGAAACAAGTGACCCAAATTGGTTTGAGTTTTGGGCAACCCCACCAAATATGTATCATATCACCTATGTGGTTGCAGTTCCTCCAGCATTTAGGAGAAGCAGAAGAACACATAGATATTCCGGCACTCCAAAAGTAAAACAAAGTTCCTTTATTAGGTACACAATGCAAAATTATAGAAGAGAGAGGTAGCCCTAGTAAAAACAAAAAGGACAAGGGAAACCAAGACCCCCTGAGGCATCAGACGCGTTTCATGCAGCTAGGGAACTATGGTATGATTCTATATATAGATATAAGCAGCCAATCATAACACATCTTGGCTTAATTGGATTAACCCCTGAAGTCCCTTACACAATTCATGAATATATACATAAAACAACTGATTAGCAACAGAGAACAAAAGCAGCAATAATTAGGTTACAAAATATGGTATATATTATTTACAGAAATTTTAAATAGCAAAAATTGTTATAGTATGGCCATAAAAACCTAAAACATAGACATGCATAGCAAACATAAAGTTTAATACAATTGTATATCAAAGTGTAGTTCTATACTAGAATACCCTTAATTTATAGTTCCTAATAGCTGTGTTTACATTAGTTCTTAATGAACATATTGACATCCATTGTAGAGTTAAGACCTGAAGGCATTCTAGTTTTGATGTGGAGAATCTAAAAGACCTCTCTTTCAATCGATTTTGTTTCTCTTTTACCCCCTCTAGGGTGCCTAGGTATAAAAGTCAATACCCTGCACTATAAGTAATGAGCTATCTGAATTATGATGGTACCTAAAGTGTTTGGCTATAGGTGTATTGGACTCTGGATTCTCAATAGATCTAATGTGTTCCAGCAACCTGTCTTTTTGAGAGATCTTTTTGTGCGGCCTGTGTATTGAATTTTACAGCCTAAACAAGTAAGAAGATAGAGGGGGCAAAAACAGATACCATAACAGACATAGAAAAAAACAGATACCCACAGAGAATAGGGAGGAAACAGACTCACAAATATCTACAAAAAATGATTAACTTGTTGTGACAAAACCAATCTCGCCACTGTACATTGGAGGGCCTGTTATGGAACATTCTTTGGGCTGGAGGTACATGGGCTTAAGGATACCCAGAGACTGCATGGAAATATGGAATTTATATGCTGGACACCCCATGTACTTTCATAACTCTGTCTTATGTCTATGTCACCCTGTATCCATAAATACAGGATGGGTACAGGGTGTGAGTGCCCCTTGTGAGAGCAATTGTGACTCTATAAGCAAAGTGGGCATAAAAGACTTTATAGCTAATAAGAACTGTTCCTATATTCTCTAATAAGATGTATTCTATGTATGTTTAAGATCTGATTGTGTCTCAGGAGTCTGTCTAGGTAAACTGATTGTGTCCTTGTGTGATTATGTTAACTAGACTGCCCAACATCAGATTGTCTGAGTAAACGTTCTTCCCTAGTTAATTAACTTAATATGTTAATCTGTTTTACCTGTGAATAGACAATTGTTGGAGGTTTGATGCATTGTTCATATGTTTGCTTTACTGTTAAACCAATGCCCTTTGTAACCTGAAGCCAGGGTGTATAAATCTGTGTGCTGCCTTCAAATAAAGCAGATATTCTGTTTAAACCTGAAAACTGGCTGGTTTGTGAATTGCTGATTCCCTATGCAGGACGTTGTTCCCTGGTATTAACCCTTGGTACACTGTTGGTACCGTAACATTGGTGGCAGCGACGGAATGAACCTTATCGCCCAGAAGAGCAACTACACAAGCCAGTAACCTCAGGAAGAGGGGGATTATTACAATACTGACTAAGATGGAAAAGAGAAAAGTAAATTTTGCAGCTTTTAAAAACTTCCTGGAAACAGAAGGAGAGATTGATGGGTACCTTGCGGATTTTGAGAGGCAATGTGCACTACACAAGGTACCCGCAGAGGACTGGGTCACGATATTATCTGGAAAATTATCCGGCCGGGCCAGAGAGGCTTTTCGGGCCATTCCAGATGAGGAAGTCAGGGATTATAATACTGTAAAAGAGGCTCTGCTCTCCAGGTATGCGGTTACACCGGAGGCATACCGGAGACGGTTCAGAGACACTGTTAAATTAGCTGGAGATTCCTACCTTGAGTGGGCATGTAAGGTGCACCGCACAGCAGCTCACTGGATAGCGGGGTGCCAAGCCATATCTGGGGAAGAGGTGCTGCAGCTATTCCTGTTGGAACATTGCTTCGACAAATTACCCGCAGGAGTTCGAGAGTGGGTTCGGGACCGTAAACCCTCCACCCTGCAGGAAGCGGCTCGCTTGGCAGATGAGTATACGGATGCCCGCAAACTGGACACTGCTACCACTAAGCCCCCTGCTAGAGTGGAGTACAGACCCCCAGTCACCCCAGCAGCTGCCAGTTACCAAACCCCGGCGCACCACTATACCACACGGCCTCCGGCCACGAACTACCCTCAGAGAGCCCTGCGGTGCTACTCACAACCTATTCGGTGCTTTAGATGTAAGCAACTAGGGCACAAAAGACCAGAGTGTCCCCTAAACGCAGCGAACCAAGCGCAGTCCTGGAGAAGACCTGCCGGCGGAATCCCACGTAATCCTCATCCTGCGGCCCGCTACGTAGAGGCGCAAGAATGCTGGAGCATCCTACATGAGGCAGACCTTGTGCAAGCTGCCCACCGGAATAACCGGCAACTGGTTAAAGTGAATGGGAAGAAGGTCAGTGGTCTACGGGATACTGGTGCTACCATGACCTTGCTTCAAAAGAACTTGGTGTCTGAGAAACAGCACACTGGAGACACTGTGGCTGTGAGGGTAGCAGGGGGCGATGTGTTCAGCCTACCTGTTGCCAGGGTACATTTGGATTGGGGAGTGGGCGCTAGACCTGTGAATGTGGGGGTCAAGAAGGACTTACCTGCTGATGTTCTTCTTGGAAATGACTTGGCCCCCCTTGTTTCTGCCTACGCTCCTATGGGTCCCGCTGATGTTAACTCTGTGACTACCCGTGCCCAGATCCGTGCAGCAGAGACTGACCCACCTGCTGCTAAGCCCCAGGACGCTGAGCTCAGTAAATCTCTATCCGCTATTGATATGTGGAGGTCCCGTTACAATGCGCTGATGAAGGAGAAGAGGAGCGCAGAGGAAAAAGCACGTTTAGAACAGGAATCTCTGCTAGACAAGCTGCACCGACAGACTGCAGAAAACTCCAGCTTGAGAGTGGAACATGAAACATTAAAGACAAACTTAGTGACACTGGAGGAGAAGCTGACGCTGGCTCATAGTGAGGTGCAGCAACTCAAGGGCACCCTATGTCAGTATGAAGGGATTGTGGATACCTATAAAGAGCAGGTACAGAAAACTCGTAAAGAAGCTGATGGGATTTTGAAGGACTGTTTGGCCCTGGTCTGGGCACTGAGGAATTTGAACCCTTGTTTGTATGGACAGGAATTCTCTCTCATAACGGGAATACAGATGGATTGTCCCAGCAAACTGACAAACCAGAGGGAGAGGAGTTTGATGGTCCTGTCCCCCAGCAACACGGCTGTTTAGCCAAAGGGGAGACGATTGGTCTCCCCCTCCAGCAGCACAGCTATGTATCCGAAGGGGAGACAGTCGGTCTACCCCTCCAGCAACCAGGCTCCCACCAGGCTACTTCCATGGTAGTGCTGGCACCCGGGCAGAGTACAGCTGGTCTCTGCCCACCTCGCAACCCACCAATTCAGTGTACCAGTCCCCCACACAGCTGTGGTGAGGCACCTGGACATGGACACGTTTTCCCCGTACTCAGGTGTAGTAACCATTTATTGTGGGTGGGCTGTACTACTAATTGTGTTTTATGGGTGGGTTGCTGGACTAACCAGGGCACTGACCGGCAGGAGGTCAGATACCCTGTTAGTCTGTTTGGAAAAGGGGAGAGATGTGACAAAACCAATCTCGCCACTGTACATTGGAGGGCCTGTTATGGAACATTCTTTGGGCTGGAGGTACATGGGCTTAAGGATACCCAGAGACTGCATGGAAATATGGAATTTTATATGCTGGACACCCCATGTACTTTCATAACTCTGTCTTATGTCTATGTCACCCTGTATCCATAAATACAGGATGGGTACAGGGTGTGAGTGCCCCTTGTGAGAGCAATTGTGACTCTATAAGCAAAGTGGGCATAAAAGACTTTATAGCTAATAAGAACTGTTCCTATATTCTCTAATAAGATGTATTCTATGTATGTTTAAGATCTGATTGTGTCTCAGGAGTCTGTCTAGGTAAACTGATTGTGTCCTTGTGTGATTATGTTAACTAGACTGCCCAACATCAGATTGTCTGAGTAAACGTTCTTCCCTAGTTAATTAACTTAATATGTTAATCTGTTTTACCTGTGAATAGACAATTGTTGGAGGTTTGATGCATTGTTCATATGTTTGCTTTACTGTTAAACCAATGCCCTTTGTAACCTGAAGCCAGGGTGTATAAATCTGTGTGCTGCCTTCAAATAAAGCAGATATTCTGTTTAAACCTGAAAACTGGCTGGTTTGTGAATTGCTGATTCCCTATGCAGGACGTTGTTCCCTGGTATTAACCCTTGGTACACTGTTGGTACCGTAACACTTGTCTAGTTATGTCTTGAGTGAGGGAGAAATGTATGTATTGTTGAGAGGACTTAGTTTTTCTCCTTCCTGTCATTTTAACTTATTCCAGACCATACTAGATTTAAACAAATTTGTAAGATCACTTACTTTAAAGAAACATTTTTTGAATGACACTACTGTCACAAATATCTCAGGATTCAGCTCCTAAGGAGTTAACTTTGTGCAGCTTGCACTCAAAACAGTAATTTGTTTTCAAGAAGAATTGTGTTTGTATTTTCTTTGAAGTGCCAGAACCCTCTAACTAGCCACCAAATGCTAGTGTGTATGCATTGAGTCATAAAATCACTGAAGCTCTTAGTCACAGAGATACACAGGATAAAGTTTATGGCTTAAGCTGTCAATAGAATGCATGATGCAAAACAGGCCCTTCATTACAAAAACTGACCAGGTCACTGACAGGACATTGGTATATTATGTACATATGTGGGTTAAAAGTGTTATAACTTTAACGGCAGGTAAATATGACAACCTATGGCATATTTGATATCAAACTGGTTCTCCCAATAAAACTAAGAGGTTCTAAATATGTAAATATAGAAATTTCTTACCTAGCAGGAATGATAATGGATTGTATAAATTCAGGCAAGAAATTTAGTCTATTGAAGTTTGTAAAGACAGTGGGGTTTCTTAGCCCGCCCAGGAGGGTGTGGTTAAGCAACATGATCTCTGAGAAGTAGGTTTAAGATTCTTATTTTTTAACAATAAGATTGTCATTTTTACAAGGGGAGCTGCTGTACAGAAGTAAGGAGCCATCATTTTCATGCCAAGCCCCTGGCGCAGATCTTGAAGACTAGGCAAAGTATTCAATTCTGTTTTTCTCCTTTTTGTTTTAAATACTGTTTGCGTGTGTAATTTTTATTTGTAACAACTTTTTATTAATCATGCAATGTGCCCATAATATTTTTGGCATAATAAATAATTCCTTTATTAAGTTTGGCCTTTGTCTAATAATTGAACCACGTTTACTGAAAGAGACTGGAATATCTAGAACTGTATAATTTTAGGTTATTTTCTGCTAAATTGTATTTCTAGAGTTAATGTGTAAAGTCTGGGGTTTTCCTTAAGATTTTCACTTTAATAAATTTTAAGTGGTGGTAGCATTTGAGTCTATAGGATTTATAGTTTATTGTGGGTGGCATTACAAGGGAGTGTTGGGCATTTCTCTTACGTCTAGTACAGATTAAGGGAATGCGAATTAACTCTTGCACCCACTAAACTGAATCACAAGCTTGCCTGGTGTGGCTAGATTGTGACCTATAGGTGACAGAAAAGGGGGCTGAAAACCCCTTTCTGTGCCAATAATAAGTGACTGGCGCAGGGTTGGATAACCTTGGGTTCGTCACAAATTGGTGGGGCAGCGGTGTAGATAATTTTTTTTTATTATTAGATTTTAGTGCTTGTGATTTGCTAGTGTGAAAATCGCCGGGTACTAAAAGAAATTGTTTCTTACAATTTCCAAAGGCTTAAAACTCAGTGCATTATATAGTCACACATTGCAAACAGTCCCCTTCCCTATTCTCTGTTTTTGTTTTCTATATTATTTTTGCTATGGAGGCATACGAGCAGCGATCTAGAGAGGCACTTATACTCCTATGCCAGGAGCGGGATATTCAATACGTTCAAAGAACAAAGATTCACTAATACAAGCTCTTGTTGAATATGATAACAGCCAATCAACACAGTTGAAGTCTCAGGAGAGATGTCTGCAGCTGTGGGCGGTGCATTCATCAGGATCTGGGGATCCATTGGACTGTTATTTGCAAACTGTTCTTAACATAATGGGCTCAGTGGATGCAAGTTTGCGCATGGAACTGATTACAAAAGTTTTATGAAAGACAGGCTACTGAACGACAGGGCTGCCGTGGCTGAGAGGCAGGCGATCCTCTGGCAGCTGAGAGACAGGTTGCTGAAAGACAGGCGGCTGAACGACAGGTGGAGAGAGAGTATCAGCTACAGCTTGCACGGTTGGAGAGAGGGATGGTCTCACCTGTTAGTGAACCTAGGAGACCCCCCTGCTCCCAGAGTGCGGCGTGCAGAGAATTTTCCACCCTGGAGAAAGATGGAGATGTGGATGTATTCCTGCGTAGCTTTGAGAAAGTTTGCAGACAGTTCAGTTGCCAAGGAAGCGCAATGGGGCCAAGTACCTTACCCCTGGCCTGAAAGGGTCCTGCACTGGAGGCTTTTGCTGAACTACCCCCCCGAGTTTGATTCAGGACTATGATTCCAATTAAAGCTGCACTACAGAGGAGATACAATCCTTACTCCTGAGGTGTACAGGAAAAAATTCCATTCTCTGCAGAAAGGTTTGTCAGAGAGCTATATTACAGTTGTTGGGAACTTGAGGACAGCCTCTTAAACAGTGGGTCAGAGGATTAAAAGTTGCCACTATGGAGGAGCTGGAAGATTTGATTGTGAAGGAACAGTTTATGCAGCTGTGCCCAGCCGGAGTTCAAGAATGGGTTTAGATCGAAAGCCCATAACAGCATTGGAAGCTGGCGAGCTGGCTGATTTTTACACGGCTAACAGGTCTCCAGAGAATGGGGAGAAATCCTTTCTTAAGGGGGGATTCCACCTGTAAAGGAGCTGCAGCACGACCCCCCTTCACAAAACCTGCTGTGCCTTTATCCAGTGTTTCTGCTCCCTCTGGGAAAGGAGGGGGGCAAGTGTTGCATCTGGGCAGGGGGATACCCGCAGATGTTTTGTTTGCAACAAAGTGGGCCACATCAGCTCCACTTGCCCAGAGAGGATTAACTTGGGGCAATCAGCTGGAGGAAGTAATCCCTCAGAAGTACCCAGCATCTATTTTGTTTGTTACCTGTCCAGAGGAAAACCAACCATGAGAACTTGCAACCTGTGACTGTTGGAGATAAGGTACCCCTAGGGTCTAAGGGACACAGGTGCAGAAGTGACTATGGTGCATCCAAAGCTAGGTGAACTCTGAGAAACATTATCCCTGGAAAGACTCTAGCAGTTAAAGGGATTGGGGGGAATGAAACTTGCAGTGCCTATGGCACGTATATATCTTGATTGGGAGTGGGGAGGAGAGGTTTAAGAATGTGGCGGTATCTGAAAATATTCCTAATGATGTTTTACTGGGTACTGATTTGGGTAGATTGTTATCTCTTTATGTGCCTGACAATGCTACATGTGACCTAGTGACATTAGTTGCGGACCCTTATGTGGAAAGGGTCTGTGTGTAAAAATGCTCAGAGACCATACGACCAGGAGGAGAGGACCAGAGTGCATGTGTGCGCAGGGCTGTGCCTGAACTGGGGCTGTCTGTGCTGAGAGGTAAAGCTGTACGAGGAGATGCTGACTGGGGGAGAACGACAGACCAGACGGTGTGTGTCTTCCTTTACTTAAACCAGCAGTATCGGCAGAATTACCATTAGCTGTTCAGGGTGAGACTGATGGGGGAGAAAGGCAGATAGACTGTGTGGGGTCTGTTCTGTGCCCTGAACTGAGTTTACCTGTACAGGGAGAAGCCTGTTTGTGAGAGAAGGCAGATGAGGGGGTGCGTGTCGGCCTGTGATTGAATCAGTGGATTCTATAGAAGGAGGTGAGAGATTGACGGGGGGTGAGAATGACTGGGTGACTGGGCGCTGGATGATGTGTGCCAGTCTCTGCCTAGGGACAATTCCGTACCCTTTGAAAAAGACACAATAGTTGTGATAAATGGCAGAAGGAAGATGTGTGCTTGTCTGCACCAGTGTCAATAGGATCTCAGATTCCTGTGTGATTATGCAAAGTGGCAGACTGACTGTGAGAGAGAGCAGGGGGGCAAAATAGCCCACTCTATGACAGAAGCAGCAAAAACCACAGATTTCAGAGGTGTGTGGGGGGAGGAGGGGTACAGGACACTCTTTGAGGGACCCCCAGAGTGAGTGTGAAAGATTGTGGGTGACAGGAGACCCCAGTAACCTCAGCTGTGACCTTATAAACAGACTGCACAGGCTAGGGGACAGAGACTGACACAGTCTGCAGGCACAGGGGGGAGGAGTACAGAGAAGTGTATTTACACAGCCCCACCGTGCCATTCAGCAAATACACTGATAGATGTGCAGCATCAGTGTCCCCAGCAGTTAGAACCCACAGTGAGAGAAGGGGGGCAGTTAGTCAACCCCCTACCAACCATAACAGAGTGCAGGAGTACAGGAATTCTACTCCAGTGGGAGGGCAAGAGCCTATGGTAGTTAAGCAGCAACTGACAGCACCCAATATGCTTAGAGAGCACACCATAGGTAGCAAGAACCTAGGTTTCACAGGCACCTCTGTAACAGGGGATGATGTGTTGTTCCAGAGATAAGATGCCAATCTTATTGGGGGAGGTACCTGCAAACACCCAGAAGATGCCATATTCACACAAAAACAGGTTGCAGGAGTTTACTGCCAGAGAGGGAGTGTGTGAGATGGTCCATAATGTTCTTGTACTCACGCCCATGAGACAGAACAAACTAGAGGCTGCATGGGAGGGGCCCTGCAATATATTCAATCAGTTGGGTAGAGCAACTAGTGTGTTACTTTTAAAAGGAGGGCATCCTGCTGCCAAAACTGCTAGGTGCAATCTGTCTAGCAATGGTGTTCTCACCGCAAGGGGAAGCTCCTTTTGATACGCATCGGGAGTGGCTCGTAGCCACCCCCTTTTGCGTCTCTTATTGGGGGAGGTGTCACAAATATCTCAGGATTCAGCTCCTATGGAGTTAACTTTGTGCAGCTTGCACTCAAAACAGTAATTTGTTTTCAAGAAGAATTGTGTTTGTATTTTCTTTGAAGTGCCAGAACCCTCTAACTAGCCACCAAATGCTAGTGTGTATGCATTGAGTCATAAAATCACTGAAGCTCTTAGTCACAGAGATACACAGGATAAAGTTTATGGCTTAAGCTGTCAATAGAATGCATGATGCAAAACAGGCCCTTCATTACAAAAACTGACCAGGTCACTGACAGGACATTGGTATATTATGTACATATGTGGGTTAAAAGTGTTATAACTTTAACGGCAGGTAAATATGACAACCTATGGCATATTTGATATCAAACTGGTTCTCCCAATAAAACTAAGAGGTTCTAAATATGTAAATATAGAAATTTCTTACCTAGCAGGAATGATAATGGATTGTATAAATTCAGGCAAGAAATTTAGTCTATTGAAGTTTGTAAAGACAGTGGGGTTTCTTAGCCCGCCCAGGAGGGTGTGGTTAAGCAACATGATCTCTGAGAAGTAGGTTTAAGATTCTTATTTTTTAACAATAAGATTGTCATTTTTACAAGGGGAGCTGCTGTACAGAAGTAAGGAGCCATCATTTTCATGCCAGCCCCTGGCGCAGATCTTGAAGACTAGGAAAGTATTCAATTCTGTTTTTCTCCTTTTTGTTTTAAAATACTGTTTGCGTGTGTAATTTTATTTGTAACAACTTTTTATTAATCATGCATTGTGCATAATATTTTTGGCATAATAAATAATTCCTTTATTAAGTTTGGCCTTTGTCTAATAATTGAACCACGTTACTGAAAGAGACTGGAATATTAGAACTGTATAATTTTAGGTTATTTTCTGCTAAATTGTATTTCTAGAGTTAATGTGTAAAGTCTGGGGTTTTCCTTAAGATTTTCCCTTTAATAAATTTTAAGTGGTGGCAGCATTTGAGCTATAGGATTTATAGTTTATTGTGGGTGGCATTACAAGGGAGTGTTGGGCATTTCTCTTACGTCTAGTACAGATTAAGGGAATGCGAATTAACTCTTGCACCCACTAAACTGAATCACAAGCTTGCCTGGTGTGGCTAGATTGTGACCTATAGGTGACAGAAAAGGGGGCTGAAAACCCTTTCTGTGCCAAATAAGTGACTGGCGCAGGGTTGGATAACCTTGGTTCGTCACAACTACCAAAACAGATTTGCCTCAAGGTAAGCAGAGTTCTACTCAATCTGTCACTCCGAGTGGCAATGATAAAAATAGATTAACATTTGACGAAAATTGTTGCATACAAGACATGGAAGATCTCCAAGCAATCAATAACAACACTACTAGACACGGTCCTTCCACGTCAGACATAGACCTTGGCAAATTGAAAAAGAGGAGTACTTTTTATCCGGTACAAACTAGATGTAATTCTTTAGATAATTTCCAACAAACAATTGAAACCCAATTAATTAAACTGGATGAGAAGGGATTCGGGACTACAAGTTTTGGAATTTTTTTCCTTATAAATAGGTCCAACTATGATGAAGCCACCATAGTCTTTCCCCTCATGGCCACTGAATATTTACTTACCCACAATTATTTTTTGTTTGAGAGTCGATTCTATCTCAGAGGATGTGGAACAGCTATTGGCGCCAAATTTGCGCCGTCCTATGCCAAACTTTCTAGGTTGGTGGGAGCTCTTCCACATCTTTGGAGATACCAATCCCTTTCATCAGAATATTATTTATTATAGACGCTATATTTATGATTCCCAGAACATGCCTCAATACGGTAAACCAGGTATAGGCTTCCAGTAACCCACTATGTGGATGCTTTATACATAACTGTAACCAAGCATCTTTATGGGGCACTCCAAAAAGTGTCTGGCAGCTGCAATCAATGGTAAATTAAATGGTATAGGTCTCTGATAATTCTAGACAAATGTATTAATACGGTAAATTACCAGGTAAGGTGTTGAGTATCCTAACAACCCCAATGCCTCACACAAATTTGTGTTAACTCTATGGTATAAGTCAACTTTATGGCATAGGTCTTTATAAGAACACATTACCTATTATTAGCATCTCACCTATTTGAATGCTATATATAATCAGGAATCCAGCATCATTTACGCATGCAATTGATCTGGTGGATATCAGAACAGTGGTCATTATTATTTTCAGTTGTCTACCTATGAGACAATTTTGAGACCCCAACAGGTTTCTTCATTGAGATAGGGTCCACACATTGATAGAGCCCTATTTTAGTAGGCATGTGTATATTTTAAAGTTATTCGCATACCCCCTTTTTTAACCATAATAGTAAAAGTTATGTTTTATATTTCTTCTTTCTTCCAATTTTCAAAAATATTTTTTCATAACGTTCATGAGTGCTACATTTGTACTCTTTCATCAGTTCTTTACTGATTTGTTGTTAAATTTATGACTAGTACAAGCACCATTCCCTAGTAAATGATTATTATAAATAAATACACAAAAGGAACGTTTGTGATCTCAAGTAGTTATTTCTTGTGATAACTTAATATTTGTCTCATATATGGTAATACAGTGGATAGCTTTTTTAGTTAAAAGGGGTGTATGTTGCCAGACCAGAGTGGGAACAGATATATTAAATTTTTGTTCCCATTTCAATATTTGTGGAGCTTTATGAATAGGCGACGCCCCTTCTATTAAACTATAGTGAATTGACATAGGTTTGCCTAGACTAAACCCCTGCTGCCATCTAGATTTCCACAATGTTAGCAGACGGGGAGGTATAGGATTAAATCCCCAACTAGTTAATAGTCTAATTACTCAAGAATATTCAAAAACCAAATACGGTGGCACCTGTGTGGATTCCCTAATTTGGTCTAGCTTAACAAAATGCCCCTGTGAAGAGGTGGACCATAGGTCTGATACCCTTTCGAAGTCCAAATGGGCCCACGTTGCAGCGTGAGTCAGGAAGGCCTGATAAAAGTAGTGATGGTTAAGGGATGGGGAGCTATCAGTTTATAATGCCTAATCCAGTGGCGTCACTAGGGTTGGTGTCACCCGGTGCGGTAAGTTATGGTGTCACCCCCCCCCAGAAAGCAGACACGCACAAAAACACAGGCAAACACACATACAAACATTCAGACACACTTAAAACATACTCAGATGCACACACAAACACTCGGAAACACACTCAGACACACACACAAAAACACACACACAAAAAGACTGAGACACACACACACACACACACAAAAACTCAGACACACACATACAAAATATGTAAACTGCACTGCATTAATTATAAAGCTCATGCCTAGAGCTGCTCCCTGGCTCAGCAGAGCATCAAATGAAAGATAAACAGAGCACTCTAAAAATAAATCACTAAAGAAAAGTTTTAGGTGCAAACTATGAAAATTCTGCTCTCTGACTCTGTTCCAAGTCTGTCAGTGCACAGCCCCGGGCCGCGTGCCTACCGCTTCTTATGGCCAATCACCTCTGCACTCTGCCCACCCCCAGACCCCCGCCCGCCCTCCTACCTGTTCAGTGTGCACTTAGTGTACCGTAACCGTAATGGTCTGGTGGGCATCATGCGTGGCTCCTTCACTTTAAAGACAGTGTCAAACAGTCATGCGGTCAGGTGCCAGGCATCCCCTCATGATTTGCCAGTTCCCGTTTAGAGAGACAGCACAGCAGTGAGTGACTCCACTGCTCCACATGTCACTGAGCAGTGAGCACAGATAGGCAGGCAGGTTTAGGCTAGCAGCGCAACTTTGCAAACCCCACGGCATGCCCACAACATTCATAGCGAAATTGGGCAGGGGAGAAGCAAAGTACAAACAAGCAAAAGCAGCCGGGAAAACTATTTGTTGAAATTGCAGCACTGGCTCAAGGAGCAAAACAATTGTGTGTCTACATCTTCCCCAGTCCCACCAATGTTCACAAATGCCAGCCCCTCTAATAAAAAAAATCTATGCATCTCAACATTGTATTTCTTTGAATTTCAATAAAATTAAAAAAAAAAATTTTTTTTTTTGGTGTCACCCCCTGGTGGGTGTCACCCGGGTGCGGCCCGCCCCCCCCCCCCCCAGTGACGCCACTGGCCTAATCTGATCCCATGATGAGAGGCAATTCTTTAATTATTAAGTTGTTGATAGCCAAATTTTTACTGCAATGTGGCGGGGTCCAAATGAGATCACGTAAGTAAATGTTAAATGGTAGTGAGGCCTGCTCAATTCCCCTCCATTTACTATGAGAGTCTTTGACTCCCCATTGAGAAATATGAGGGAGCATTGCCGCTTCAAAATATCTAGAGATAGAGGCAACACCTCCATGTAGTCTAAGGTACTGCAAAAGTTTGTGGGCTATACGTGGAGGTTTTCCTGCCATATATACTTCGTATAATCACTTTGGAACTGTAACAACATTTGTTTGGGTACTCAAATTATGAGGCACCGGAATAAATAGGTCAGTTTAGGAAGATAGCTCATTTTAAGGGCTGCAATGCGTCCCAGCCAGGAAATGAAGTTGGAGTGCCATTTTTGCCTAAGTGTTCTCAGTTAGCAAGGGGAGGTAATTTACGTTTTTAATTTGTGAAATATCACTTGATAAATTAATTCTTAAATGTGTTATATGGTTTTCTTTTGCTATAAAATTGTATTTATCTAGTAAAGATTTCAGTTTTGTTATGGTTCAATTTGTAATAAGAAAGGTTACTAAATTAGGTGGAGAAGATCGTAGTGTAATGGGCAAACAGTGCAATCTTATGTACCGTGCCATGCAATGTGATTCCTTCAACCTTGCTGTCACTCCTGATTTGTGCTGCTAAGGGCTCTATCGCTAAAGCAAATAGCAAGGGAGACAAGGGACAGCCCTGCCGAGTACCATTGGTAATAGGAATATTTTTAATGTGCTGCTTAACACTGTGGGAATTATCACCTGCACTGTGCTAGGTTCTTTGCTATGTCTCATGGCATCAGAACAAGGCTCGCATTGGAGCCTATGGAAGCTCACTCTCATGAGCACAAGGCTTCCAGGCAATGTGAATGGGAGGTTGTGTTCGCATTGCACCTAATTTGTATTTTGCATATGCTGGTATTACTCACAAAAGCGCAAATTTGCGCTCCACTTATTATCTAAGCCAACGTTGGATGCCTGGGATTCTACTTTTTTAGATTAGTGGAATTGGGATGACTCTGCTGAGGAGGGTTGTATTTGTAATGTTACGTGTATGTGACTTTATATGTGTGTTTATATTTGTGTGTGTGACTGTGTATGCTTATATCTGTGTGTGTGTGTGTGTGTTTATATTTGTGCGTGTGACTGTATGCTTATATTTGTGTGTATGTGTGTTTATATTTGTATGTGTATAAGCATGTGTTTTTGTACATATGTGTATCTTTGTATCTGTGCATGTGTGTGTATATTATGTGGGTGGGTATGTATGTGTGTGTGTGTATGTATGTATATATATATATATATATATATATATATATATATATATATATATATATATATATATATATATATATATATATATATATATAAAGATACAGAAGTAACTCAGGCACCTCCAGTAGAATGAGATAAAACGAAAGCTTTATTGAAATCCAAGTGGTAAAAACAGACTTAAAGCTTAGTCTATACTGACACAGCCTTAACTTTTAACATACAGTGAATAAGGACTGCTGGGTTCCTGCTGCAGACATGTTTCGTGCTAGGATAGCACTTGTTCACTGCTTACAGGATACCCAGACTCCTCTATGTTTAAATAGGGAATTTCTTAAAGGGACATATGCAATAATTCAATCATCCTTATTGTTCATTACATCCTTATTGATTTTTACAATTCTATGTGAACTTGGATACCAGATTTTGATACACTATCTCTAGTTACTACTATTAAATTTTAACTTTTAAATTGTCAAATTTTGTTAAGATTTAGTAAACACAGTATTATCAAAGAGAATTATTTTTGTGTATTTAGCAATTTTGTTTAATATAAACTGTTATTCAACATATTGATTCCAAAAAATATTGCTAATTCTCTCAGCAATGGTACCATAAATGATTTAAAGCCCTATTTATATAATTATTCACCTCTATAATGTGCACTTGTCTATATAAAATATATGTAACTTATAGACATACCTACTTTATTTAGAGACACCTAAATTAATAAATTGGGGATTCATTAAGAGGAATTTTGAAAATTAAAATTAAAATTAAAGATAAATTAGGAAGATTTAGGAAGAATTAAAGGGGTATATATTTAGTTAGACACATAGATCAATGTCTCTTCTAAAATTCAACCCATTGGGGATAGAGGTACTGGCTTTAAAAATCCAGAAGACCTCTCTTAGGTCCAGTTTCTCCTCCCTACTACCCCTCCTCCATTGTGGAACATGGTCTATTGCTTGAACTATAACAAACAGGCAGACATCATAACCGAAAGACTAATGGCCAGGGGCTATGATAGTAGTATATTGAAAAAAGCCCGTAATGAGGTTGATCTGATGTCCAGAGATATGTTATTAGTGTACAAAGCCAAACTTAGCAACACTGATAATAAAAAATGTAAGCCAAAATTTATTACAACATATAGTATGGAATATCCTGAAATATGTAAAATTATTAGACGCAATATTTCAATACTACAAACGGATCCAGGACTAAAAGACATTGTCAGAGAGGGATGTGATTGTGTCTCAAGAAAGGGGAAAACGATTGGAAATTATGTGTCACCATCTGATTGTACAAGGAAATCAGGCAATACATGTTGGTTACAACAACGAAAAGGTTTTTTTAAATGCAGAAAGAAAATATGTAAGACCTGTGACTATGTAACGGAGGGTGACACATTTATTTCAACTACCACAAATAAAACACATAAGATAAATTTTTATCTCAATTGTACTACAACTCATGTAGTTTACATGTTGACCTGTAGGGGGTGCCAAAAACAATATATTGGAAAAACTAAAAGATCCTTAAAGGATAGATTTTTGGCACATCTAAGATCTATTGAAGATCCCGAATCTGACACCCCAATTGCACGGCACTTTAGAGATAACCATAATTCAGATATAAAATTATTATCAGTTCAAGCAATAGACCATGTTCCACAATGGAGGAGAGGGGATAGTAGGGAGGAGAAACTGGACCTAAGAGAGGTCTTCTGGATTTTTACAGCCAGTACCTCTATCCCCAATGAGTTGAATTTTAGAAGAGACATTGATCTATGTGTCTAACTAAATATATACCCCTTTAATTCTTCCTAAATCTTCCTAATTTATCTTTAATTTTAATTTTCAAAATTCCTCTTAATGAATCCCCAATTTATTAATTTAGGTGTCTCTAAATAAAGTAGGTATGTCTATAAGTTACATATATTTTATATAGACAAGTGCACATTATAGAGGTGAATAATTATATAAATAGGGCTTTAAATCATTTATGGTACCATTGCTGAGAGAATTAGCAATATTTTTTGGAATCAATATGTTGAATAACAGTTTATATTAAACAAAATTGCTAAATACACAAAAATAATTCTCTTTGATAATACTGTGTTTACTAAATCTTAACAAAATTTGACAATTTAAAAGTTAAAATTTAATAGTAGTAACTAGAGATAGTGTATCAAAATCTGGTATCCAAGTTCACATAGAATTGTAAAAATCAATAAGGATGTAATGAACAATAAGGATGATTGAATTATTGCATATGTCCCTTTAAGAAATTCCCTATTTAAACATAGAGGAGTCTGGGTATCCTGTAAGCAGTGAACAAGTGCTATCCTAGCACGAAACATGTCTGCAGCAGGAACCCAGCAGTCCTTATTCACTGTATGTTAAAAGTTAAGGCTGTGTCAGTATAGACTAAGCTTTAAGTCTGTTTTTACCACTTGGATTTCAATAAAGCTTTCGTTTTATCTCATTCTACTGGAGGTGCCTGAGTTACTTCTGTATCTTTTTACATACCTGTACTGTGGGACAAGCAGTAACTACTCGGCAGCATATCCAGCAGATTTGGTGACGTCATTCCTCCCCCCCATTGGAGCTCCGAGAAGTGCCGTGAGAGAGCGTGCAGCGTGTAAGGAGGAGGTGATAGAGCGCGACGCTGCAATTGTTGTGGAGTATATATATATATATAATATATATATATATAATATAATATAAAATATATATATATATATATATAACAGTAGAACTGCATAATTAACAAGTGCATAATAAAAGAACAATTACACCTACTCTGAATTTCAAATAAGCAGTAGTTTTTTTTCTGACAAATGTATTTTTTCTCCCATTTTTCGGCCCCCTATCATGTGACAGACATCAACCAATCACAGACTAGTATATGTATAGCCTGTGCGCTTGTGCTCAGTAGCATTTTGTTCCCCAGAAGGTGTATATAAAAATATTGTGCAAAATTTGATAATGGAAGTAGTGTCTATAAACTGCAGGTTCTTTCTGAATCATAAAAGTTTATTTTGACTTGAGTGTCCCTTTAATCATGCATGATTCAGATAGAGCATTTCTTTTTAAGACACTTTAAAGGGACATGAAACCAAAAACTTTTCTTTCATGATTCAGATAGATTAATATATAGAGAAATGTAAGGAGCGCCTCCCACAAAGGAGGGTTGCTTAAGTGCATTATAAAGTTATGTGGATAAGGTATCTTTGAGATATAAGTGAATGTGATCATTTGTACTGGGGGTCACTTAAAGAAAATAATATAATAGTAATATACCATAGATTGTGCTGCAAATTGCAGGATATGTGTGGTAGCTTCACAAACAAATATGCTGGCTACAAAGGAGGTGACTGCGTGTCAGTGTAGTGAAACAGTCAGCTACTTATCAGATGTTTCACGGCACTGACGCAGTCACCTCCTTTATATCCTGCAAATTGCAGCACAATCTATGGAGTATTACTATTATATTCTTTTGTTTTTTTTTCATGTGACCCCCAGTACAAATATCACATTCACTTATATCCCAAAGATACCTTATCCAGGTATCCTTCATGATGCACTTAAGCAACCCTCCTGAGGGTGGCGCTCCTTACATTTCTCTATATATTACTAATTTAGAGCAATTGTGTTAGGTAATCGCTCCAATTCATTGAGTCTGTGTGTTCTTCCACGTGGCGCAGATCACTATATATTACTTCACTCCATAATTCAGATAGAGAATATGATTTTAAAGAACTTTCCAATTTACTTCTATTTTCTATTTTGCTTAGTTCTTTAGATATCATTTGTTGAAGAAATAGCCTTGTGCATGGGTCACCCATTTGTATCCACCAATCGGTAGCTACTGAGCCTATTTAGATGTGCTTTTCAACAAATGATATCAAGAGAATATAACAAATTAGACAATAGAAGTAAATTGGAAAGTTGTTTAAAATCCCATGCTCTTTCTGAATCATGAAAGAAAAAATGGGTTTCATGTCCCTTTAAATTAACTTCTTTTGGATGTGCTTTGTTTTCTTTGTATCCCTTGTTTAAAAAGAATATGCACATATCCTACACTAGTGGGAGCTCGCTGCTGATTGGTGCCTGCACACATTTATCTCTTGTGATTAGATAACTAGATGTGTTCAGCTAGCTCCCAGTAGTGTGTTGCTGCTCCTATATCTGTATCTCATATGTATCTAATAACAGGTTAATATTATACATCTGTTTGCAAAAAAGTTCTGTTAAAATAACAATTCCCATCAATAAAAACATAATATAATGCTGTATCCTGAGATATTTTAGGACGCAACAGAAAATCTCTCACATTTAAATAAGCAGTTTCCTCTTTCCTTATCCATATGATAATCACACCCTAGGGGGAGGCAGGGACTCTTTATTCATGTGACACCAGAGGGGACAATAGACATCTATATGAGAACAAAAGTCCAGGTGTGACCCTCTCATTATCTCCCAAATGACAAGTTGTACTCATGTGAGTCACACAGAGAAAGGTGACAGTCCCACATTAGTATAAATATCTGTGTAACACTCAGGGATATCACAGGAGGAACCAGAGAGACTTCATACTTACAGAGCTTCTGCTAAATGATAATATGCAAAACCTGACATAAATCTTTATTAACAGCCTCACACTGTTGTGTTTTATATAATGATGATAAAATAGTTAGCCCCTGGATGTTGCAGAGCATTAAAGGAAGGGGCCTTTGACCCCTGGGAGGAGACAGTTCCTACGATGCACAGGAAGGGGTGGGTCTTAGGAGTACAAGATATGTAAGTGGGATGGTGGCGGCCACTCTTGTATTAGAAAAATTACAAGTGAAGGCAGCAAGTTGCTGCAGCTCCATGTTACTGGCAGCATGGAAGTTGAGGAGGCTGCTTAAGAGGCTCAGTGAGTGGCCAATGAAAGGGGACCTCTCGGGGTACAGGATTAGCTGGCCAGTGTTTTTATCCCCGCAGCGGCGGTTTCCCGGGCAATCTGAGGAGGATCCACCACGGCAACGCTCCACTCAGCGATCCCGCTCCCCTGAAAGGCTCAGTCTGAGACATTTTTTGTCAGCGACTGGCCAGTTAAAGCAGAGATGAAATGGGATGATCGGGACATGGGGTTTATGGTTGAAGGTTATGACTTCTCTGCGTGCTTCCACAGTCCTTTCGGGGGTCCACTGGCAGACCGCCCTACAGTCCGGTTCGTCGTCCCCTTCCTTTAAAAAAGGATTGTGTTTTGCCTTTAATGAAGGGCAGTGCAAGTGGGGTTCCACATGCAAGTTTCGCCATGAGTGCTCCGGCTGCGGTGGTAGTGGACACCCCTAGGCCAAGTGTTTCAAAAAAGAGAAATTGCCCGGTAGACCGGACTGGTATGACAAAGGGGGCAACTCCAATCCCCGAGTGGAAAAGATGGAGCGGTGGCTAGGCCGTTACGGCAGTAAACAGGGATTTTTTTGAAAAAGCTGCCACTCTGCTGCACGGGTTCACTTATGGTTTTGTTATCCTGTCAGTTGGCGGCTCGACACTGGCTTTCAGGGTAACTTGAAATCGTCAAAGGAGAGCAGCCTCAGGTGGTTAGGGAGAAGATTCACAGGGAGGTTGAGTTGGAGAGAATGGCGGGCCCATTCTCTTCTTCACCTATTGTAGTTTTGGCATATTTCACCCCTCGGCGTTGTTCCAAAAAAAGGATTCGGAACTTTTAGGATGATCCACCATCTGTCATATCCCGACCTGGCTAACGGTTGAACGATGGTTATCCCAGCGGAGTTGGTGGTTCTGTTAAATATGCCTCTTTCGACCAGGCGGTGGCTTTGGTCAGAGAGGCGGGTAGGCACGCACTATTGGCTAAAGTGGATATAGAGAGCGGCTTTCCGCCTTTTGCCGGTTTATCCAGCCTCGCATAGGTTGTTGGGGGTGTATTTTTTGATGGAGCTTTTTACGTCGATTTGTGCCTTCCCATTGGGGTGTTCCATCTCATGCTCTCTATTTGAGACTTTTAGTACAGTTTATCGAATGGGTTGCTCGCGAGCAATCTGGTTTGTCTTCCATGGTTCATACCTGGACGATTTTTTGTTCTTCGGGCTCCCAGGTTTGTACAAGGCTGAGGGTATACTTTCTGTGAAATTGCTAAGCGATCTCGGGGTGCCTATAGCCGGACAAGAAGTCGGAGGGGCCTTCAACAGTGCTCAGCTTTCTGGGAATTGTGATTGATTCGGATAACATGGAATGCAGACTTCCTGAGACCAAGGTGTTCGATTTGCAATTGTGATAGGGTCTTTTTTGAGGCAAAAACGGTAAAGCTGAGGGAGTTTCAATAGTTATTGGGAAAACTTAATTTTGCCTGTCGCATTATACCCATTGTAAGAATTTTTTTCCAGGCACTTAGCCTTGGGCTACGCCGGAAGTAAGTCGTGACCTTCGAGTCTGGGCGGATTTCCTTAGCAATTTTAACGGGTCGGCTTTGATACAAGCTCCAGACTCACATGTGATGAATTGGAGTTGTACACGGATGCACGCAGGCAGCGTTGGTTTTGGAGCGATTTGGTGTGCAGCTGAATGGCCGAACATTTGGAAGAGAAATACTTGTTTTACTCGGAATTGTTTCCCTCAGTATTGGTGGCTATTCATGTGTGGGATAGGACATTTGAGAACAGGTCAGTGCCTATTCTATTCTGACAATAGGTAGGGAGTGGTTACGGCGGTGAATACGCTAACGCGGTCTTCGCCGCCTGTCATCATATTGTGAGGATGTTAGTCGTTCCAATGCATGCGTTTTGAATGCCATGATGAGAGCAAAGCCATATAGCCTGGGGTTAACAACTCATTAGTGGATGCTCTTACTCACTTGCAGTGGCAAACGCTTTTGGGAGCTGGCACCTCAGGCGGACAAGGTGGGGAAAGTCCTTTCCGATCTGGTTATGGAAGCTTGGCATGGAGGAATAGCAAATTTGGTGAGGTATTCCTTAGCACCAAGCACATGGTCAGCATATGCAAAAGTTTTGGCGGAATGGGAAGCTTTACTTGCCGAGCATGTGTGGAAGGTGACAGAGCTTGTGAGGAGGTGCTGACTGCACTGGGTTGTGGGAGTGGGGGACTGGTTTGTGGTCCCCCTCTACTGGAAATTTCGTTTCATGTTGCTGGGTGGGAGAGATTTGACTAAATTGTTTTGTGTACTTCAGATTGTTAAAGGTCTGAAGAAAGGGCGCAGGGCGTACAATGGACAGACGGCGCCCTGTTTCTTTTTCACTATTGGATAGGTTGGTGGTGGTCTTGAGACAGTGTGTTCATCTGGATATGAAGCCTCTCTGTTTACGGGCCGTGTTCACGTTGGCATTTTTTGGGGCATTCAGGATCTCAGGAATTGGTTAGTGGCAATACTTGGTCACACGGGGGGTTGGGTTGTAGAGAATGTGGTGGTTACAGACTCGCAAGTGTCCATTTATATTAAAAAAATCAAAAACTGATCAGTTGGAAAAGGGAAGTGGCCGCACTTGGAGAGTCTAAGTCGCTTATGGTTGTCTATTTATTTTGTTATAGGTCCGGTACACGTATGGGTGGTTGGACACTCATTTATTTATTGGGCCAGAAGAGCGGCAGTGGTCAAGTCAGATGGTCTACAGCTGGGTTTTGATAGGACGGCAGTGATCGTAAAATGGTTCGGAGTCAGGGGTCTCAGATGGGACCAGTTGTTGTTGTTGGTGATTGACTATGCTAAACAATTTACACCCCCAAATATCTTAGTGGTCCATGCGGGTGGTAACAACCTAGGTTTTTTGCCCCAAAGGGGAACTGGTACGTAGGATCAAAAGGGACCTAGCTAGATACTGGAACGGTTTCCATGTTCAACCGTTTTATGGTCGAGCATTGTTCCTAGGTTGGTGTGGAGGTCGGCCTGGAATCATGACAGGTTGAATAATAGTCGTAAGAAAGTTAATAAGCTGGTCGCAGCCTTTATGCGAAGGGTAGGAGGGGTGAGTGATTTTATCACAGGAACTTGGAGGATGTTGTAATGGCAAGTTTTATTCGGATGATGGCATACACCTTAATATTTATTGGCTTGAGACTGTTCATCTTGGGAATCCAAAGAAGCGCTTTAAAGAGTTGGTGTGAGGGGTGGTGGGGGTCCCTGGGCTGTCTGTTAGTCAGTCCAGTCTATGGCGGGTGTTAATCCCCCTCACGTAACAAAGTTGACTATGGCCATAAGTGAATGGGTTAATCTCCCCAACAGGGTGGGAGAGCAGTTTTAAGTAACTTCTTGGACACAGGGTTCCTTGGAGTTGTGGTTTAAACTAACCGGACTTATTTAAGTCCCACGTAATCTAAAGTACGGCCTGGTCAACAATAAAAGGAGAGGATGATGTTTTTAACAATGGGGACTAGCATTTCCGTTTGGTGTTTCTAGCTGGTTCTAGTTATTAAAGTTATTTATGTTATAAAGAGTTATTTATTTATGTGTTCTCAAAATTGTTATTTAAATAAAAGGCTGTGGCCAGAATTTTACCAAACGACAAGTCTCAGTGTATTTATTTATAGAGTAAGTTTGAAGGTAAATAAGGTTTAAAGGTGGTCAAGTGTTCTGTATTTTGTTATGATAAACATTTCACTTCATATAAGAAACTGAGTTTATGTAAAAAAACTAAACTGTACATATTTAATTTGTTTCTTTATTTTTCATGCTGTGCTAATGAATTTATTTTTTAGTTCTTCCATTAAAAAAAGCTAATTTAATACATAATGATTTTATAGCAGTAAAATGAATGTTTGTAGCAGAACCAAGCCATATTTTCAAGCATGAGGAGATCTGCCCAATAATACATTTTTGGATGTTGTTCCTGTTATCCAATGAGCAACAGATTCTTAAAGTGAATGTGAATTTTGATGCTAAAGTGCCCGGTTTTTAAAAATTTGATAAAAACAGGGGTACTTTAATTCATCAAAATTTACATTTCACTCCTGTTGTGAAAAAAAACTTAGCTTTTAAACTTGACAGCAGCTCCAGCTTCCTCTGGTCGTCGCAAGCCATTTCTGATGTCAGAAATGATGTATAGGTCATCCTCCGTCACGGGCCTCCCCCCCGGGGGGAATCAGTGTCTTATTCAATGCCGTGATTGGAGGAAGCCAGATTCCTCATTTTAGACCCAGGAAGAGGCTTTGCAACGGGCGGAGGAAGCTGGAGCTGCTGTCAAGTTTAAAAGGTAAGTTTCTTTTACAAGATATGACGAGTCCACGGATTTCATCCTTACTTGTGGGATATTAACCTCCTGCTAAACATGGAAGTGGCAAAGAGCACCACATCAGAGCTGTATATATAGCCCCTCCCTTCCACTCCTCCCTCAGTCATTCTCTTTGCCTTCAGTGTTATTCTAAGAAGAGATGAAGTGAGGTGTGGTAGTTTTAGTTTCTTCAATCAAGAAGTTTTTATTTTAAATGGTACCGGTGTGTACTTATTTTCCTCAAGGGGTTATGAAAGAAGATTTCTGCCTTGAGGTTTATGATCTTTGCAGTTGTAACTAAGATCCACGCTGGTTTCCACAAGATTTCTGAAGGTAACCATGAGACATCTTCAGTGTGGAGACTGATTTCATGTTACAAGCAGCATTAAGGTATGTGCAGCCTTTTATTTCTGAAGAGACTTGATATATCAGAACTGGCTGGCATTTATTTCCCTATATAGGAATGGGGTAAGCTGTAAGACCTGTGTTTTCAGAAAGGGTGTTACTAGAGTCCCTTGTTTTTATTATTCTTTATTTGACATAAGGGCATGAATGACACTCTGGGAGAGGCATACAGGAATATTTCTTTAAACTGTTAATCGATATCTTTCTTATATATCCAGCTTGTCTTGCTGGAATGTGTTGGGGTAGTGTTTTCCACTTAAGTTGTTTTGATCAAACTACTACCCATGCGGTTGTGTTTGGGCCTTTTCCAACTTCCGCCATAAGGGGCGGGTGGGGGCTTGTCTTCACGCGCTCAAAGCGCACTTCTTTCTGACAGAGGAGCAGCAGAGCAGTTACTCTAGTTGCTCCTGGACAGTAGTCTTTGGCTTTGGAGTGTTGGCTTTTCATTTCCAAAGTACCCTGGGGCAGGGTAGGCGCCACAGCAGTGCTGTGGCGAGGTGCAGAAGGTGTTTTTGTGTAAACTATTATTTTTCACACTTTAGAGCATTATTTTTCACCTTTCTTATAGGGTGCAATCATTTGTGGGTATATTAATTAGTTTTAGTGTATTTTGGTAACAAATTAACGTTATTTAAGCAATTTTTGGAAATTGTTCACTTTTTTTTTTTTTTTTTAAAGGCGCAGTACACGTTTATCAAAGTGTTATTTTAATGCAATTAATTAAGTGTTTTAAACGGCTCCTGTGACTATTATTAGTCTGTTTATCATGTCTGATATTGAGGATTCTCATTGTTCTATGTGTTTAGAAGCTATTGTGGAACCCCCTCTTACATTGTGTAGCTCTTGTACTAAAAGGGCCTTACATTGTAAAGACCATATTTTAGGTCAAGAAAGTGTGCCTAAGGATGATTCTCAATCTGAAGAGAATCAGGTTATGCCTTCTAATTCTCCCCAAGTGTCACAACCTTTAACGCCCACACAAGCGACGCCTAGTACCTCTAGTGCATCTAATTCCTTTACTCTGCAGGGACATGGCTGCAGTTATGTCAACTACCCTTACCCTACCCTTATCTAAATTACCTGTGTTGCAGGGTAAACGCAGTAGGTCAGGTATTAATGTTAATACTGAATCCTCTGATGTTTTATTAGCTATTTCTGATGTACCCTCACAGTGTTCTGAGTTGGGGGTCAGGGAATTGCTGTCTGAGGGAGAAATTTCAGACTCTGGGAATGTGTTACCTCAGACAGATTCGGACATTATGTTCCTTTAAATTTAAGCTTGAACACCTCCGTCTGTTGCTTCGGGAGGTCTTAGCGACTCTGGTTGATTGTGATCCTATTATGATTCCACCAGAGAAATTGTGTAAGATGGACAAATATTTAGAAGTGCCCACTTATACTGATGTTTTTTCCAATTCCTAAAAGAATTTCGGAAATTGTTAAGAAAGGATGGGTTAGACCAGGCATACCATTTTCTCCTCCTACTACTTTTAAGAAAATGTTCCCATATCGGACACCATTTGGGACTTGTGGCAAACGGTCCCTAAGGTGGAGGGAGCTATATCTACTCTGTCTAAGCGTACAACTATACCCATTGAGGACAGTTGTGCTTTCAAAGACCCGATGGATAAAAAAATTAGAGGGTCTCCTAAAGAAAATGTTTATTAATCAATGTTTTCTTTTACAACCTACTGGCTTGCATTGTTCCAGTAACTACTGCTGCAGCTTTTTGGTTTGAAGCTTTAGAAGAGTCCCTAAAGGTTGAGAGTCCGTTAGATGACATTTTGGATAGAATTAATGCTCTTAAGTTAGCTAATTCTTTTATTACTGATGCCGCTTTTCAAATTGCTAAATTAGCAGCGAAAAAATGCAGGTTTTGCTATTTTAGCACATAGAGCGTTGTGGCTCAAATCTTGGTCCTGCTGATGTGTCATCAAAACATAAGCTTTTAGCTATTCCTTTTAATGGTAAAACCCTTTTCCGGGCCAGAATTGAAGGAAATCATTTCTGACATTACAGGAGGACTGTAGATGAGGGGTAAACAGAAATAATTTTCATTCCTTTCAGAATATCAAGGGAGGAACTTCTACTTCCTCTTCCTCCACAAAGCAGGAAGGAATTTTTCCCAATCAAAGTCAGTTCTGGAGACCCAACGAAAATTGGAATAAGGGTAAACAATCTAAGAAGCCCGCTACGGCTACTAAGACAGCATGAAGGGGTGGCCCCCAATCCAGGACCGGATCTAGTAGGGGGCAGACTTTCTCTCTTTGCTCAGGCTTTGGCAAGAGATGTTCAGGACCCCTGGGCACTAGAAATAGTGACCCACAGTTATCAGTTGGATTTCAAGGATTTTCTCCCAAGAGGGAAGTTTCATCTTTCAAGATTATCTGCAGACCAGATAAAAAATAGGCGTTCTTACGCTGTGTAAAAGACCTTGTTACCATGGGAGTAATTTGTCCAGTTCCAAAATCAGAACAAGGGACCAGGGGTTTTACTCAAATCTATTTGTGGTTCCCAAAAAAGAGGGTACTTTCAGACCTATCTTAGACCTCAAGTGTCTAAACAAATTTCTCATGCATTCCATCATTCAAGATGGAGACTATACGAACAATTTTACCAATGGTCCAGGAGGGTCAATATATGACAACCGTGGACTTGAAGGATGCTTATCTTCATATTCCTATCTACAAAGATCATCATCAATTTCTAAGGTTTGCCTTCCTGGACAAACATATCAGTTTGTGGATCTTCCATTCAAGGTTGGCCACAGCACCAAGAATCCTCACAAAGGTTCTAGGGTCTCTTTTCGCGGTTCTCAGGCCATGAGGCATAGCAAGTGGTGCCTTATCTTGGACGATTTTCTAATTCAGGCGGTCAACTTATCATCTGACAAAATCTCACACGGACATAGTGTTGTCTTTCCTGAGAACTCACAGTTGGAAGGTGAACATAGAGAAGAGTTCACTGGTTCCACAGACAAGGTTCCTTTCTTGGGGATCTCTGATAGACTCGGTAACCATGAAAATATTTCTGACAGAGGTCAGAAAATCAAAGATTCTATTTACTTGCCGAGCACTTCAGTTCATTCCTCATCAGTGGCTCAGTGTATGGAGGTAATCGGATTAATGGTAGCGGCAATGGACATCTTCCGTTTGCTTTCTTTCATCTCAGACCACTGCAACTGTTCATGCTCGGTCAGTGGGAATGTGGATTATGCAGATTTATCTCCTCAGATAAAATCTGGATCAAGAGACCAGAAACGCTCTTCTTTGGTTGTCGCCGGATCATCTGTCCCAGGGGACTTGTTTCCGCAGACCCTCGCGGGTAATAGTGACAATGGATGCCAGCCTTCTGGCCTATGGTGTAGTTTGGAACTCCCTGAAGGCTCAGGGTGTTAGGACTCAGGTGGAGTCTCTGCTTCCAATCAATATTCTGGAACTGAGAGCAATATTCAATGCGCTTCAGGCGTGGCCTCAGTTGGTTTTGGCCAAATTCATCAGGTTCCAGTCGGACAACATCACGACTGTGGCATATATCAATCATCAGGGGGGAACAAGGAGTTCCTTAGCGATGATAGAAGTATCCAAGATAATCAGTTGGGCGGAGATTCACTCTTGTCATCTGTCAGCGATCTATATCCCAGGAGTAGAGAACTGGAAGTAGATTTTTTAAGTCAACAGACTTTTCATCCGGGTGAATGGGAACTTCACCCAAAGGTATTTGCCTCATTGATTCTCAAATGGGGCAGACCGGAATTGGAATTTCAACAGAATGCCAAGCTTCCAAGATACGGATCCCGGTCAAGGGATCCTCAGGCCGAACCTAATAGATGCCCTGGCAGTTCCTTGGTTGTTCAGCCTAGCTTATGTGTTTCCACCGTTTCCTCTCCTCCCACGCGTTATTGCTTGAATCAAAACAGGAGAGAGCTTTAGTGATCCTGATAGCGTCTGCGTGGCCACGCAGGACTTGATTTGCGGGTATAGTGGACATGTCTTCTCTGCCACCGTGGAAACTTCCATTGAGATAGGACCTTCTCATTCAAGGTCCTATTCAACAACCAATTCTAATTTCTCTGCAGCTGACTGCGTGGAGATTGAACGCTTGATTTATCGAAGCGAGGTTCTCTGATTCAGTCATCAGATACTTTGATACAGGCTAGAAAGCCTGTCACTAGAAAAATCTATCATAAGATATGGCTTAAATATCTTTATTGGTGTGAGTCCAAGGGTTACTCATGGAGTAAAGTTAGGATTCCTAGGATTCTGTCTTTTCTCCAAGAAAGATTGGAGAAAGGGGTTATCAGCAAGTTCCTAAAGGGGACAAATTTCAGCTTTGTCAAATGTGCCAGATGTTCAGTCTTTTTGTCAGGCTTTATCTAGAATTAAGCCTGTATTTAGACCCATTACTCCTCCCTGTAGTTTGAATTTAGTTCTTCATGTTCTTCAAGGGGTTTCCGTTTGAACCATGCATTCCATAGCTATCAAATTGTTATCTTGGAAAGTTATGTTTTTAGTTGCTATTTCTTCTGCTCGAAGAGGTTTCTGAGCTTTCAGCGCTACAGTGTGATTCTCCTTATCTCATTTTTCATTCTGATAAGGTGGTTACGTACCAACCTGGATTCCTTCCTAAAGGTTGTTTCAAATAAGAATATTAATCAGAAAATTGTTGTTCCCTTCCTTGTGTCCAACTCTTCTTCTAAGAGAGGGAGTGCTGTTGCATAATTTGGATGTGGTCCGTGCCTTAAAATTTTATTTACAGGCAACTAAGGATTTCCATCAATCGTCTTCATTATTCATTGTTTATTCTGGAAAGCGTAGGGGTCAGAAAGCTATGGCTACCTCTCTTTCTTTTTGGCTGGAGAAGTATCATCCGCCTGGCATATGAGACTGCTGGACAGCAGCCTCCTGAAAGAATTACGTCTCATTCTACTAGGGGCTGTTGCTTCCACATGGGGCTTTTAAAAATGGATGCATCTGTTGAACAGATTTGTAAGGCTACGACTTGGTCGGCCCTTCACACTTTTTCCCAAATTTTACAAATTTGATTACTTTTGCTTCTTCTGAGGCTATTTTTTCTGAGAAAGGTTCTTCAAGCAGTGGTGCCTTCTGTTTAGGTTGCCTGTCTTGTCTCTCCCTTGCCTCCGTGTCCCTTTTGTCTTTGGTATTGGTAATCCCACAAGAAAGGATGAAATGCTGTGGACTCGTCATATCTTTGTAAAAGAAAAGTAAATGTATTGCTTACCTGTTAAATTAATTTTCTTTTACGATATGACGAGTTCACGGCCCACCCTGTCTTTTTTAGACAGTTTTTCTTTATATTTTTTTGTAAACTTTCAGTCACCTCTGCACCTTTTATCCTTTCCTTTTCTCTTCCTATACCTTCAGCCGAATGACTGACAGGTGAGTGGAAGGGAGGGGCGCTATATATACAGCTCTGCTGTTGTGCTCTTTGCCACTTCCTGTTAGCAGGAGGTTAATATCCCACAAGTAAGGATGAATTCCGTGTACTTGTCATATTGTAAAAGAAATTAATTTATCAGGTAAGCATAAATTTACTTTTTTTTCACAACGAGTGAAATGTAAATTTTTATGAATTAAAGTGCCCCAACCGGGCACTTTAGCATCAAAATTTACATTCACTTTAAGTATCAGCCAACCAGAATCCTGTATTTCCCTATAGGTTATAATTAACTGTAGAGCCCAGATAAACCATGTTCATTTAATATTAGTGTGAAGCTGGCTATTTGCTCCAGTAATAAATATCACTCAGCTTATGGCCCTGTTGTATCAGTCTCATCACATTTACTGATCTAATCATAAATATCTTGTGATCTGCATATTATTTTATTTCTAATGAGGTTATTTTATAATACATTTCTTATTTCTATTAGCTGCACCTGTTTTATCATCAGAACGTTTATCCCCACTGATCTGTGACTGATTCTTGTTGTTAGTAAAGACCTTAGTAAGTGTATTCTGCACCTTCAGCTGCTGCTGTTTATGTCACATGATCAGGACTTAAAGGGACAGTGTCCTGTAAATTTGGTTGTCCCTTATAAAGAACAAGAAACCCCAAAGGTTTTTTTATTATTTAAATAGAACATATAATATTAAACAACTTTCCAATTTCTTCTATTATGATATTTGCTTCATTCTCTAGATATCCTTTATTGAAGCAGCAGCAATGCACTACTGGGGAGCTTGCTGAGCACATAAGGTGAGCCAATGGCAAGAGCTTGTATGTGCCACTAATCAGCAGCTAGCGCCACCACCATAGTGCATTATAGGCTTTGTCACAAAGGTCCCCAAGAGAATAAAGCAGATTTGATAATAGAAGGAAATGGAAAGTTGTTTAAATTTGGAATAATAAAAGTTTAATTGTGACTTTGCTGTCCCTTTATGTGTTTCTAATGATTGTTTTACTGGGTGTATAAAATAGTATAAAGTGTGTGGGAAAGTTCACCTTTAGGTTTAGTTTTTATGTAAAATAACTGTTTGCAGTCTGTAATTTATTTTCATTATTAAATTGTACACAGCGCTTTTAAATGACCCGAGGCACCGGCTCCTACTTAGCGTATGCACGAGTTCTACATTATATAAAAACATGAGTCTGTTATTGGCTGATAGCTGTCACATGGTACCGGTGCAGAACTACATTTATCAGAAAACAATCTATTGCTCTTTTAACTTCTTACGGCTAGATTTAGCTGGAGTTTTGTCGGTAACTGACCCGCGTAGCTAACGCTGGCTTTTTTCCCCCCGCACCTTTTTAAATACCCGCTGGTATTTAGAGTTCACAGAAGGGCTGCGGTAGGCTCCAAAAAGGGAGCGGTATAGCATATTTTCTGCCACTGCAACTCTCAATACCAGCGGTTGCTTACGGACACGGCCAGCTTCAAAAACGTGCTCGTGCACGATTTCCCCCATTAGAAAACAATGGGGCAGTTTTGAGCTTGAAAAAAAACTAACACCTGCAAAAAGCAGCGTTCAGCTCTTAAAGGGACATTATACACTCAAAAAAATATGGGCTATTTAATAAAGCACTCAAAGGAAGATAAAGTTTGTAATTGACATGTATTATCAATTTTGCTTCTAAAGTGCCTAAAAAAATGATGATAAAGTTTTATTGCTCTGACTATATTTGAATACGTCCGTAGATACCCCACTAGCTACAGACAAAGGATTTTTTCCTCAGTCCCCGTAGCTAGTCCTTACAGCCAGCCCCCATGCTGTGTAATGTGCAATCCCCTCACCTCTCACTTTACAAACACAGTAAATCACAACAGTATGTATGTGGTAATAGAATGTACTGCATATGCAGTAGTTTAAGCAGTTTAATTATATATATATATAAAAATCTCATTTACATAACATATATTCCAGCCAACCACCCACATTGGTCCATCCCTCAAACAAGGCAGTAAAACGTTGGCATCAAGTACTCTAATTAGAAAAAAAAAAATGAAGCAAAGATTCAATAGCGAGCAGCGGTCTACCTTCAGTGCCGCTGACCCGCTGTCAATTACAATCAGAACCGGGGAGTGAGAGGACAGACAGTCACTGGAGCAAGCATGTCCCTTATAAGGGGGTTTGTAATAGACCGCGTAGCAGCATAAAGGAGCAAGGCGGCGGTCTGCCTTCACTGATTATGCAACTGATTCTGTCACACCGTGGTGTAGTGGTGGGGGGTGCTATGTTGAGAGACGCCAGCTACATACAGAGACCGGAGGTGCTGCTATCTACAATGGAGTTTTTGCCATACTATTGTACTAATAGGGCTAAACTTCACTTGACCCGTTACAGACATCGCCAATCCCAGCTTGTCTTTACAACCACTCTGCTTCATGCCCCACAAGAAAACAGCTCTTTTGCCTGTAAAAAATAACATACAATACCCCCCCAACATTACAAGCCCACCCCCCCCACTACCCCTAATCTAACCCAAACCCCCCTTAAATAAACCTAACACTAAGCCCCTAAGAGATCATCCTACCTTATTTTCACCACAAACCGGGTATCACCGAATCCGTCCAGGCTCAGACATCTTCATCCAAGCCCAAGCGGGGCGGAAGATGTCCATGATCCGGCCTGAAGGTCTTGATCACAAGCGGGAACTGAAGAGGTCCATGATCCGGCTGAAGTCTTGATCCAAGCGGGAGGCTGAAGAGGTCCATGATACGGCTGAAGTCTTGATCCAAGCGGGAGCTGAAGAGGTCCATGATCCGGCTGAAGTCTTCGATCCAAGCGGGAGCTGAAGAGGTCCATGATCCGGCTGAAGTCTTCTATCAAGCGGCATCTTCAATCTTCTTTTCTTCCGGATCCATCTTCATCCGCCGACCGCGGAACATCCTTCTTCACCGGCGACTTCCCGACGAATGACGGTTCCTTTAAGGGACGTCATCAAAGATGGCATCCCTCGAATTCCGATTGGCTGATAGGATTCTATCAGCCAATCGGATTAAGGTAAGAAAATTCTGATTGGCTGATGGAATCAGCCAATCAAGTTCAATCTGATCCTGTCTCTTTATGTATTGAGCTTTGGTGTTCCAGACAAATATAAGATAAGGAAGCAAGTCTGTGTACCTAAAAGTGATAACATAATGAGATCTGATATTACCTGAAGCTCAACCCATTGTAATAGGCTGTGGTTTCAAAGCACAAAACCAGGCTACTTCAGATACACAATATAAACCCGAAAATGCAATTTCTCAAATATTTTATACTCTGCAGTTGGTATAACAAGTCATTTAAAATACATTTATGGAAGAACAATTTTACAGTGTACTGTCCCTTTAATTCCGATTGGCTGATAGAATCCCTATTCAGTCATTCGGAATGTCGAGGGACGCCATCCTTGGATGACGTCCCTTAAAGGAACTGTCATTCGTCGGGAAGTCGTCCGGTGAAGAAGGATGTTCCGCGTCGGCGGGTATGAAGATGGATCCGGAAGAAAGAAGATTGAAGATGCACTTGATAGAAGACTTCAGCGGATCATGACCTCTTCAGCTCCCGCTTGGGATCAAGACTTCAGCCAGATCATGGACCTCTTCAGCTCCCGCTTGGTTCAAGACTTCAGCCGGATCATGGACCTCTTCAGCTCCCGCTTGGATCAAGACTTCAGGCCGGATCATGGACCATCTTCAGCTCCCGCTTGGATCAAGACTTCAGCCGGTATCATGGACATCTTCAGGCCCCCGCTTGGGCTTGGATGAAGACGTCGGGAGCCTGGACGGATCGGTGGATACCCGGTGTGGTGAAGATAAGGTAAGGATGATCTTCAGGGGCTTAGTGATAGGTTTATTTAAGGGGGGTTTGGGTTAGATTAGGGGTATGTGGGGTGGTGGTTTGTAATGTTGTGGGGGGTATGAGTATGTTATTTTTTTACAGGGCAAAAGAGCTGTTGTTCTTTGGGGCATGCCCCCGCAAAAGGCCCTTTTAAGGGCTGGTAAGGTAAAAGAGCTTTTCTATGTTAATTTTAGAATAGGGTAGGGCATTTTTTTATTTTGGGGGCTTTGTTATTTTATTAGGGGGCTTAGAGTAGGTGTAATTAGCTTAAAATTGTTGTAATATTTTTCTAATGTTTGTAAATTATTTTTTATTTTTGTAACTTAGTTCTTTTTTTATTTTTTGTACTTTAGTTTAATTTAATTGTATTTATTTGTAGGTATTTGTATGTAATTAATTTATTGATAGTGTAGTGTTTAGGTTTAATTGTAGATAATTGTAGCTATTTTATTTAATAATTTATTGATAGTATAGTGTTAGGTTTAATTGTAACTTAGGTTAAGATTTATTTTACAGGTAATTTTGTAATTATTTTAACTAGGTAGCTATTAAATAGTTATTAACTATTTAATAGCTATTGTACCTGGTTAAAATAAATACAAAGTTGCCTGTAAAATAAATATAAATCCTAAAATAGCTACAATATAATTATAAATTTCTCCATCATTGGTGTGTCCGGGTCCACGGCGTCATCCTTACTTGTGGGAATATCTCTTCCCAACAGGAAATGGCAAAGAGTCCCCAGCAAAGCTGGCCATATAGTCCCTCCTAGGCTCCGCCCACCCCCAGTCATTCTCTTTGCCGTTGCACAGGCAACATCTCCACGGAGATGGTTAAGAGTTTTTGGTGTTTTAAATGTAGTTTTTTTATTCTTCTATCAAGTGTTTGTTATTTTAAAATAGTGCTGGTATGTACTATTTACTCTGAAACAGAAAAGGATGAAGATTTCTGTTTGTGAGAGGAAGATGATTTTAGCAGACAGTAACTAAAATCGATTGCTGTTCCACATAGGACTGTTGAGATGAGTAACTTCAGTTGGTGGAAACAGTTAGCAGACTTTTCTGCTTAAGGTATGACTAGCCATATTTCTAACAAGACTGTGTAATGGCTGGAAGGCTGTCATTTCCCCCTCATGGGGGACCGGTGAAGCATTTTCTTAGTCTCAAACAGAATAAAGGGGCTTTACTATGGGCTATAAAAACTGGTAGACACTTTTATGGGCAAAATCGATTGCTTTATTTGGGCATTTTATACATGTTTATGCTTGTAATTCACACTTATATGCTTGGGGAACGTTTTTTTAATGTCAGGCACTGTGTTAGACACCTTTCCAGTCAGGGAAGGGCTTCCCAGTTGTAGGCTGGAGCCTCATTTTCGCGCCATTACTCGCGCAGTTGTTTTTGAGAGCAAGACATGCAGATGCATGTGTGAGGATCTGAAAGTAGCTGGAAAAGTTTCTAGATGGCGTCATTTGGTATCGTATTCCCACTCTGGGCTTGGTTAGGTCTCAGCAAGGCTGTATCTGGGACTGTATAGGGGTTAAATTTGTAAACGGCTCCGGTTCCATATTTTAAGGGTTAAAGCTCTGAAAATTGGTGTGCAATACTCTAATGCTTTAAGACACTGTGGTGAAATTTTGGTAATTTTGAAAAAATTCCTTCATACTTTTTCACATAAATGGGATTTTATTCAAATCTGTTCGTAGTTCCCAGAAAAAGAGGGAACTTTCAGACCAATTTTGGATTTGAAGATCCTAAACAAATTTCTCAGGGTACCATCGTTCAAGATGGAAACCATTCGAACGATTCTACCCACTATCCAGGAAGGTCAATTTATGACTACCGTGGATCTAAGGATGCGTACCTACATATTCCTATCCACAAAGAACATCATCAGTTCCTAAGGTTCGCCTTTCTGGACAAACATTACCAGTTTGTGGCCCTCCCATTCGGGTTAGCCACGGCTCCCAAGGATTTCACAAAGGTACTAGGGTCCCTTCTAGCGGTTCTAAGGACCGAGGGCATTGCAGTAGTACCATACCTTGGACGACATTCTAATACAAGCGTCGTCCCCTGTCAACAGCAAAGGCTCATACAGACATAGTTCTGGCCTTTCTCAGATCACACGGATGGAAGGGTGGAACATAGAAAAAAAAGTTCTCTGTCTCCGTCAACAAGAGTTCCCTTCTTGGGAACAATAATAGATTCCTTAGAAATGAGGATTTTTTCTGACAGAGGTCAGAAAGTCAAAACTTCTAAGCACTTGTCCAAGGTTCTTCATTCTGTTCCACGTCCTTCCATAGTGCAGTGCATGGAAGTAGTAGGGTTGATGTTGCAGCAATGGACATAGTTCCTTTTGCACGAATCCGTCTAAGACCATTACAACTGTGCATGCTTCAAACATTGGAATGGGGACTAGTACAGACTTGTCTCCAATGATTCAAGTAGATCAGAAGACCAGAGATTCACTCCGTTGGTGGCTGACCCTGGACCATCTATCCCAGGGAATGAGCTTCCGCAGACCAGAGTGGGTCATTGTCACGACCAACGCCAGTCTAGTGGGCTGGGGCGTGGTCTGGGAATCCTGAAAGCTCAGGGACTATGGTCTGGGGAAGAGTCTCTTCTCCCGATAAACATTCTGGAACTAAGAGCGATCTTCAATGCTTCTCAGGGCTTGGCCTCAGCTAGCAAAGGCCAGATTCATAAGATTCCAATCAGACAACTGACGACCGTTGCGTATATCAATCATCAGGGGGAACAAGGAGTTCCTGGCGATGAAAGAAGTGACCAAAATAATTCAATGGGCGGAGGATCACTCCTGCCACCTATCTGCGATCCACATCCCAGGGTGTGGAAAACTGGGAAGCGGATTATCTGAGTCGTCAGACATTCCATCCGGGGGAGTGGGAAACTCCACCCAGAGGATCTTTGCCCAACTAACTCAATTATGGGGCATTCCAGACATGGATCTGATGGGCGTCTCGTCAGAACTTCAAGGTCCTTGCTACGGGTCCAGATCCAGGGATCCCAAGGCGACTCTAGTGGATGCACTAGTAGCACCTTGGACTTCAACCTAGCTTATGTGTTCCCACCGTTCCTCTCATTCCCAGGCTGGTAGCCAGGATCAAACAGGAGAGGGCCTCAGTGATCTTGATAGCTCTGCATGGCCATGCAGGATTGGTATGCAGACCTGGTGAATATGTCATCGGTTCCACCATGGAAGCTACCTTTGAGACAGGGACCTTCTTGTTCAGGGTCCATTCAAACATCCAAATCTGGTCTCCCCTCCAGCTGACGGCTTGGAGATTGAACGCTTGATTCTATCAAAGCGTGGGGTTTCAGATTCTGTGATAGATACTCTGGGTTCAGGCCAGGAAACCGGTAACTAGGAAAGAATTTACCATAAAATATGGAAAAGATATATCTGTTGGTGTGAATCCAAAGGGATTCCCATGGAATAAGATAAAAATTCCTAAGATTCTCTCTCTTTCTACAAGAGGGTTTTGGAGAGAAGGATTGTCCTGCAAGTTCTCTAAAGGACAGATCTCTGCTTTATCTGTCTTACTACACAAAAGACTGGCAGCTGTGCCCAGAATGTTCAAGCATTTGTTCAGGCTCTGGTTAGGATCAAGCGTTTACAGACCTCTGACTCCTCCCTGGAGTCCTAAATCTAGTTCTTTCAGTTCTTCAAGGGGTTCCGTTTGAACCTTTACATTCCATAGATATTAAGTTACTATCTTGGAAAGTTTTGGTTTTTGGTGCTATTTCTTCTGCTAGAAGAGTTTCAGAGGTTATCTGCTCGCAGTGTTCTCCGCCCTATCTGGTGTTCCATGCAGCTAAGGTGGTTTTGGCGTACTATGCCTGGTTTCTTCCAAAGGTTGTTTCGAACAAAAATATAACCAGGAGATAGTTGTACCTTCTTTATGTCCGAATCCAGTTTCAAAGAAGGAACGTTTGTTACACAATTTGGACGTAGTCCGTGCTCTAAAAAGTCTATTTAGAGGCTACAAAAGATTTCAGACAAACATCTCTTTGTTTGTTGTCTATTCTGGTAAAAGGAGAGGTCAAAAAGCGCTTCTACCTCTCTTTCCTTTTGGCATAAAAGCATCATCCGATTGGCTTATGAAGCTGCTGGACGGCAGCCTCCTGAAAGAATCACAGCTCACTCCACTAGGCGTGTGGCTTCGCACATGGGCCTTCAAGAACGAGGCTTCTGTTGACAGATATGTAAGGCAGCGACTTGGTCTTCACTGCACACTTTTGCCAATTTTTACCAAATTTGATACTTTTGCTTCTTCGGAGGGCTATTTTTGGGAGAAAGGTTTTGCAAGCCGGGGTGCCTTCCGTTTAGGTAACCTGATTTGCTCCCCTCCATTCTTTCATCCGTGTCCTAAAGCTTTGGTATTGGTTCCCACAAGTAAGGATTGGCGCCGTGGACCGGAACACACCAATGTTGGAGAAAAACAGAATTTATGCTTACCTGATAAATTACTTTTCTCCAACGGGGTGTGTCCGGTCCACGGGCCCGCCTGGTTTTGTTTAATCAGGTCTGATGAATTATTTTTTCTAACTACAGTCACACCACGGGGGTACCATATGGTTTTCTCCTATATTTTTCCTCCTGTCCGTCGGTCGAAGATGACTGGGGTGGGCGGAGCCTAGGAGGGACTATATGGGCCAGCTTTGCTGGGACTCTTTGCCATTTCTGTTGGGGAAGAGATATTCCCACAAGTAAGGATGACGCCGTGGACCGGACACACCGTTGGAGAAAGTAATTTATCAGGTAAGCATAAATTCTGTTTTATATTGTAGCTATATTAGGGTTTATTTTACAGGTAAGTATTAGCTTTAATTAGGATTAATTTTATTTTCATAAGAGGTTTAATTTATTTCGTAAGATAAAAATTAGTATTTAACCTTAGGGGGGGTGTTAGTGTTAGGGGTTAGACTTAGCTTTAGGAGTTAATAAATTTAATAGAGTAGCAGTGAGGTCCGGTCCACAGATTAGGGGTTAATACTTGAAGTTAGGTGTCGGTGATGTTAGGGGAGGGGCTGATTAGGGGGGGGGGTTAATACTATTTAGTTATAGGGTTAGTGAGGCGGATTAAGGGGTTAATAACTTTATTGATAGTAGCGGTGAGGTCCGGTCGGCATATTAGGGGTTAATAATTGTAGGTAAGGTAGCAGCGATGTTGGGGGTGGCAGATTAGGGGTTAATAAATATTATGTAGGGGTCGGCGGTGTTAGGGGCCGCAGATTAGGGGTACATAGGGATAACTGTAGGTTGCGTGGTTGTGTGCGGTCGAGCAGATTAGGGGTTAAAAAATTTGACTAGAGTGGCCAGCGATGTGGGGGGCCTCGGGTTTAGGGGTACATAGTTAGTTTATGGGTGTTAGTGTACTTTAGAGCACAGTAGTTAAGAGCTTTATGAACCGGCGTTAGCCCAGAAAGCTCTTAACCTCCTGGCTTTTTTCTGTGGCTGGAGTTTTGTCGTTGGATTTCTAACGCTCACTTCAGCCAAGACTCTAAATACCGGGCGTTAGAAAGATCCCATTGAAACAAGATAAGATACGCAATTGGCGTAGGGGATCTGCGGGTATGGAAAAGTCCGTGGCTGCAAAGTGAGCGTTAGACCTTTACCTACACGACTCTAAATACCAGCGGTAGCCCAAAACCAGCGTTAGGAGCCTCTAACGCTGGTTTTGACGGCTAACGCCAAACTCTAAAATCTAGCGTATAGTCAGTTTTATTTGCATTGTATTTTTATTATGCATCTTTTGATTTTGTTATTCAACTGAACTTGTCGAAAAAATATCTAATATTATCACTCTATGTAAACACAAATTCTCCTTTTCTTTTCTATATCTAAGATAGCAATTGAAATGAACATTTTAGTGCCTATCTCTCTCATAGCAATATTGACCAAGGGAAGTTAAAGAACAGGGGGTGGAGCACATGAAGAAAATTCAAAATGTCTGACAGTGAGAATTGGTAGGAAGTACAATACCAATACTGCAGTATCCAATTTAACTTATATTTAAACCTATGATATTAACATTTCTTTCAGGAGAAAATATCTGTTTCATATAAATGATAGAAAAAAAAAGATTACAAATATATTATAAAGTTGTGATGTGGCCTCACTTAAATAGATTTTCTACCATTATGTTGTATAGATCTAGGAAGATTCATATTTAAAGTGATAGTAATCACCCAAAATGTTATTGTTTGATAAAATAGATCATCCCTTATTACTATTCCCTAGTTTTGCAAAACCACACTGTTATAGAAAGATATACTTTTTACCTCTGTAATTACCTTGTATCTAACTTCACAGACTGCCTCCTTATCGTCAGATCTTTTGACTGACTGGCATTTCAGGCAATTAGTAATGACTCTTAAATAACTCCATGTGCCTGAGCACAATGTTATTTTTATGAAACACATAAACTAACACCCTCTAGCTGTGATCAAAATGTCAAATGCATATAGATAAGAGGCAGCCTTCTAGGGCTTAGAAATTAACATAGGAGTCTCCTAGGATTAAATTTCAACTAAGAAAATCCAGAGAGAACAAAGCAAATTGATGATAAAAGTAAATTAGAAAGATGTTAAAATTGCATGTCCTATCTGAATCATGAAAGGTTAATTTGGACTTTAATATCCATTTAAGGGGGCAATTATAGACACACACAGTGTTAACTCTACTAAATGCTTGTGGTGAATCAACATCACATATGTAATAACCCTAATCAGCTGATCTGTATCACATGAATTGTTATGTGTGCCTTTAATTATACCATACGTACAGTTCATCAGGAACCATTATTTTTTAATTATCTGTCTAAACCATTTAATATACATTTTACAGACATGGCCAGAGCAACTGAGAGATATCAGGTATTGATGTAAACTGGAGTGAATAAGAGAACCTTCTTCCTGAGCACAGACATTGGAGTCTGTTATCAGCATGAACTCATATGTGTTAGGTGAGTAAAATAGATAATAATGCTGACTGAATAGATCACCTCATTAAAACAAATATAAACTATTATATTTGTATCTGCATCTTTTAAGAACATTTGTGTCAGTGACAGTTATAAAGAAGGAGCAACTCTCATTGGGATGAGGATCAGGGTAAAAAATACTATTCCCCCCTCTGTCCTTGTTAGACAGAACATGTCCAACAACTGCCTAACCACACCCCCAGACTTCTGTATTCAGAACACCTGCAACTCCACCTTCCCCTGCCCTGACCTCCTCATGGAACACCCATAACTACACTTAAATGACTACCTTGTTTCCAGTGAGTGTTCCCCACCCCAGAACCGCCCCTGATTTGTGTGCTTAATTTTGCAGTAACTGTTATTAAACTAATAAAGTTTTTGGCTGTTTATATAAATTAAACAACCACAGCTGAAAGCTTAAAAGTATTGTAAGATCACTGCTTCTTACCCTCTGAAAACATCTCACACTGATTAATAGTCTGTGATAATTAAGACATCATGTTCTCACCCAACTTGTTTAGTATGAGCCGGACAGGGCTGTATGTGCAGTTGCTTGTGCAATGTTAAATGAGGATGGTGGATGCCACCTCTCTTTCCCAGAATACAGATGTACTTGTTCCCTGACTGAGAATATTATGCAACATTCTCTGTCATCATTTTTTAATTTGTGATTTTATAGGTAAATACATTTAAAAATAAACACAAAATGGAAGACATTTGTTGCGTTTTAAAGAATATGATTTTTATTAAGATGGATTATATTCTCTAAATAATAAATATTGTTATTTTTCTTATTTCATTTCCTTTTATGTAGACAAACATGAATAGTTCATATCCATCCTTCACTACAGGAAGCATCAGAATGATACCACAGACTTCAACATTTTTAGACACTAATGAATATTCACAAACATTGGGGGAAATCACAACAGATATTTAAAGGAAATTATGAATTGGCAGGAACTGGGCAGCAATCATTATGTACAGAGAGTAATTTAGTCATCAAAACAAGAGGACAAGATTTATGCCTCAACTAGTAAAATAATTATCCCTGATGATAAGCCACAAACATTACTGAGTTTTCAAAAGATTTTAAAGAAGAGAAAAGTCTACAGTCTAGCCAAATAATTCATAAAAAGGAGAGACCTTTCAAATGTACAGAATGTGAGAAAAGCTTTAGATATAAGTCTCGTCTCCTAGAACACCACACAATTCACACAGGTGAGAAGCCACACACATGTCCTGCGTGCGACAAATGTTTTATACAAATGACAAAACTTATAGCTCATGAAAGGACCCACACAGGGGGAGAAATCATTTAGCTGTACAGAGTGTGGAAAAAGTTTTACACAAATGAATAATCTGAAAACTCGTAAAAAGAATAAGGCAGGAGAAAAGATTTTCACATGTACAGAGTGTGGAAAAAGTTTTATAGAAATTAGTAGTCTGAGAAAACATGAAAACAGTCACACAGGAGAAAAGCAATTCACATGTAAAGAGTGTGGAAACAGTTTTACTTGTAAGGAGGGATCTGAAAAAGCATGAAAGGATTCACACAGGAGAAAAGGCCGTTCAAATGTACAGAGTGTGGGAAAAGTTTTACACAAATAAGTAGTCTGAAAACTCATGAAAGGATTCACACAGGAGAAAAGCCTTTCACATGTACAGAGTGTGGAAAAAGTTTTACAGAAAATAGTCATCTGAAAACTCATGAAAGGGTTCACACAGGAGTAAAGCCTTTCACATGTACAGACTGTGGAAAAAGTTTTACAGAAAAGAGTCATCTGAAAACTCATGAAAGGATTCACACAGGAGAAAAGCCTTTCACATGTACAGAGTGTGGAAAAAGTTTTACAGTAAGGAGTGATCTGAAAAAGCATGAAAGGATTCATACAGGAGAAAAGCCGTTCACATGTACAGAGTGTGGGAAAAAGTTTTACACGAATGGATTATCTGAAAACTCATGAAAGGATTCACACAGGAGAAAAGGCCTTTCACATGTACAGAGTGTGGAAAAAGTTTTTAAAGTAAGGAGTGATCTGAAAAAGCATGAAAAGATTCACACAGGGAGAAAAGCCTTGCACATGTACAGAGTGTGGAAAAAGTTTTACAGTAAGGAGTGATCTGAAAAAGCATGAAATGATTCACACAGGAGAAAAGCTATTCACATGTACAGATGTGGGGAAAAGTTTTTACCCAAATAAGTAGTCCTGAAAACTCATGAAAGGATTCACACAGGAGAAAAGCCATTCACATGTACAGAGTGTGGAAAAAGTTTTGCAAAAAATAGTAGTCTGAAAAGCGCATGAAAGGATTCACTCGGGAGAAAAGCCTTTCACATGTACAGAGTGTGGAAAAAGTTTTACAGTAAGGAGTGATCTGAAAAAGCATGAAAGGATACACACAGGAGAAAAGCCGTTCACATGTACAGAGTGTGAATTTTTTTTACACGAATGGATTATCTGAAAACTCATGAAAGGATTCACACAGGAGAAAAGCCTTTCACATGTACAGAGTGTGGAAAAGTTTTACAGAAAAAGTAGTAGTCTGAAAACGCATGAAAGGATTCACACAGGGGAAAAGCCTTTCACATGTACAGAGTGTGGAAAATCTTTTACACATAATAGAAATCTGAGAAAACATGAAAGGATTCACAAGGGAAGAAACCTTTCACATGTTTAGAAAGTGGAAAAAAAAAATTTCTTTAAGTCAGGTATCACAAAACACCAAATATTTACACACAAATAAACTTTATATACACAGTGTACAAACCTTTTTATAATTATCCTAAAGAGAACAACTCTCTAAATAGAAGCATCAAAAAGGATGTTCTTGTAAATAATACTTTCTAATCCCAGTTATAAAAGCCCCAGATTGGAAGCGCTCTCCTGCTGTCCTTTTGTTCCTCTATATATGTGCACCTCAGTTTCTCTCATATCAATGCGATAGAATCCAAACATCACACAGGAATATACAGATTTCTCATCCTACTGCCCATTTTACACAACCATTCACCACCAAAGCACCCCCAGTGGTTGTTTATTAATATGCCAGGTTAGGAGATGTACGTTTAGTTCACATAGGGGAGAAAATAGTTACATTGACAGAATAAAGGAGTCTTTATATGAATAGAGCTTTAGAAACTTAAATAAACAAGATCAGTCTCAAATGATTGACTTCTGGGAGATATATTTAATGTGCACATCATGTGGATAAACCTTTTCTTATAGCAATAGATGCTTAGCATAGTACATGTTATATACCAGAGGAATTACTGAGGGGGTAACTGATTTTATTTAATGAGACACAATATCAGTGACATACGTGATCATAATCAGTTTAATTTAAATGGCTACTATAACTAAAAGGGAACATTATATGTCTGATACATCCCTTTGTATCAAGAACAAAAGTGTTAGGTATATTTATACCATTGTGTGAATATATCATGTAATGCTCTTTTTGACTATATAATGATGTAATGGTTTTTCCTCCAAATAAAAAGTGATTGTAATCCAGACCAGTATTTTTGTTTTTTGTATAATTAAAAACACAATATCACAGAATAATTAGGGAAACATCATCAAATACAGAAGCCAAATCTGAGAATGAAAGTTAAACGCTGATAATTCAGAGCAGCAATTTTTCCCAACTTTCAATTTACTTCTGTTATCTAATTTTCTTTGTTCTTTTAGTATAATTTGTTAGAGTAAACCTAGAAGGCTGATATGAGCTTAGGGGAATGCACGTGTATTTAGCACTCTGTACAGCAGTGGTTGTAACTATGTATAACAGCTATATATGTTGATGCAAACTCTGCTGTCTGAAGACACATGCACACTCCTGAGTTCACATAGGGTTACTCTTTAACAAATGATACTAAGAGAACTAGCACAAATGGATAATATAATTAAATTGGAAAGTTATTGGAAATGTCATGTTCTTTCCAATACATTTAAGTTTAATTTTTTTTTTTTTTTTTTTAATAATTTTTATTGAGGGTTTTTTTTGTCAAAATAAACATTTGGTAATTGCCAATTTACAATAAAAAAAGAAATCAAAAGAGTATTTCAAAGTAAGCTGCAAACATATGACAAATAGGTAACCCAAATAATTGAGAGACAATTGCTTTCTCATATTATACAGTGAGCACCATGGTAGCTGAAGACCTACTACATGAACCAAGCCATGTCACTTTCAGGCTATATGGGGTTGTTACAAATAGAACAAAGAGTAGGTGAACATTAATTGGAGAGGGCCACACGTGGACCCCTATTGAAAAACCTCATTTTTTTTTTTTTTTTTCCTAGGATTACATAATGTCAAGCTCCCTTACTGCAAATGGGTTTTTGTTGAAACATTGGAACGCCTCCATAAAATTAGCTTACAGCTGTTAAAATAGCATCGTAGGTGACACACATTAACGATCATTCCTGCTGATCTAGACAGATCAAATAAACGCATTCCTATTATGATAATGAAGGGTTAGGTACTTAGGGAGCAATTAAGAGCTGTGATTCAGGTGCGGTATAGACAAGATAAACCGCATTGTTAGTTTCCCCCTAGATTAGGGGATACATTATTATGGGGGGGGGAGGAGGTGGGTGCTTTTCAAATTTTCAGAATTATCTCACCGTTTAGGAGCTTAAAACAAAATAAAAATGCACTTAGAACTATCTTCGCTATTGAAAACATGAACAGGGAGAGATTAATCAACACAACAATAAGCTATGCAAATACAATATATGCAAATACAATATAAAGAAATATGATACATTATATATACTGATAAGTGAGATAGCTATACTTAAAACTATGAAGCGGGCAGATTAAGAAATGGTGCTTGGGCACCATCAAAGCTGAAAATTTACACACTCTGGTTTATGATAGACAGCAGGTATAGAACTGCCAGAGCCCGTTTATGGTCTGCATAATGCTAATACTGTAACTAGCATTAAATAGAGTAGCTTGAACAATAAAGAAACTGAACATATACATAAACACTAAATAAACACTAAATAAAATGTCTCTTGCTTAAAGCAGGGCAAAACTGTGTGGAAAAACATTTGCATATACATAATGGTGTCCAATGTTCATGTAGTTTTAGTAGTATGCGTAAAATACAGGTATTTCTACATTCAATACATCCAATATAGCAAACCAAATTATTAGGATAGACATTACATGGCTAGTGTGCCGTGATTAATTGGTGTCACGTTGAGAGACAAAAATGAATTAAAATAAAACAAGAATGGATATATAATTACCAGAAACAATATACTGAAGGAGAGTCATGGATGACACTCTGAGCAGAAATACTGTGCTCAGTGACTTTATAGATATATATACATATATATGATATATATATATACATATATATATAATATATATATAGTATACATGAAGGGGGAAGATTGGTATTATACAAAACAAGTCAGATAGCGTGGACAAGATGCACATCATGTAGAGGTAAAAGCTTGTTTCCTATAAGTGTACCAGGCATTATAAATTCTAGGGTTGCATGCAAACTCCTATATATTTGGGGCTATCACAGTAATAGCTTACCCAAGGGATTATTATCAAGTCAAGTACCATAACACAGATGTGGATTTTCATAAAAGAGACATGTAAGCGAGACAATCCCTGACAGTCTAAACCGTGATGACATGGGTGGACAAATGGAGAATAAGTCTACCACAGGGCATGGGCCCTATGCCCTGCAGTATTAGACACAGAAAGTTAACATACACTTGAGCACACCCTGAGGGACATAATGATTTAAGGCAAGTATAGCTGAGGGAGTGAGTTAGAATTATACTGATGCTAAAATATGTATGTCAACTGAAAACATGAATGAGCAGTACTTGCTTAATCTAACAATTTAGTGGCTTACAGCTGTTCTGGGGGCAATGCGATAATATACCAGGCAAAATAAGTCTGAGGTGTAGATATATTTAAAACCGGAACGTAGGGCGTTATGGGAGGTCTCCTGCACACCTCAAAAAGCCATGTACATGTTGGCAATTAGCCCACGCCAACTCAAGTATTATAACAAAGTTTAACGTAACAGCAGAACACAATGGTGTGTACAGTACATAGACATTCTAGAAGATAACATGTCCGTGTCCAGATATGTAAGTCTCATAAGATCACTAAGAAGGAAATTAGCCAAAAGACGACTTGTTGGGATTATCCTATTTAGCCCATTCCCGCTCTTACAAGCCCGTTAATGGCCGGGTTTGAATTGTCATCAGCCCTCCGCTAATATTTTCGTTTGCCCTGAGAGGCACAAAAGTCAAGTCAGCGGGTGTAAATAGGTATGGAGTTCCCCGCTACTGCCGATGCGCTTGGGCTCACCCAGTGTTTCTCCCTGGGTATTTGAAAAGATTACCTGCATGCCGTTGCGGCTCAGGTTCCGCATCACTCCCTGGCCGCCACCAAGATCGCGGCAATAGGATCTTACGGGGAGCAAGATGTAAGTATAGTTTCTGCCGGGCTATTGATCTCCATCTTTGCACTGGGCTCTCTGAGTTGGCTCCACGCCCTGCTGTGTGACTTCTGCCTCGGCGTCTAACTTGTTAAAGGTTATACCTAGTGAGTGCTCTCCCTCCTGATGGGTTCCATATGGCTGTAGATTAGGCTAGGAGACATACCATTGTGGGTTTGCTCTGCGTAGATCCTTGTCAGAAGCGCTTCTAAGAACCGGAAGGGAGCCTCTATACAGTCAGAAGCGATTGCCTCCCAATCTTCCTATAGCCGCCATTCCTGTAGTCTGTATCCGCAAGGCCGCGTGGTAGGTGTAAAGGGAGCCTAAATGCAATGTTTAGCTGTTCAAACCTTCAGCTGAGTGGCTTATGTATAAAGCATGCACAGATAACCAATAAGGCAAAAGAAGTATTTCTCAGAACATGTATTTATCCCTGTCTTATGAAGTGAGAGCCGGAGCTCCTGTGATGTGCGACCGGTCCTCTTGTATAGTTGCTCCGTCCCCCATTTAAGTTTAATTTTGAGTTAGTGTCCCTTTAACAGTACATAAAACAATATCAAATTAACCCCAACCTACACCAACCCAGATTAATAATCACCAGCAAGACTTTATACACAGACATTTTCTGTAATTTAAATTATACTTAAAGGGATAGGAAATTACACTTTCATGATTCAGATTAGAATGTGTAATTTTAAGACACTTTTAATTCACTTCTGTTATTAAATTTACTTTGTCTTTTGATATATTTTGCTGAAAAAATGTGAACATATTCCCAGCAGCAGAACTGTACTACTGGGAGCTGACTGCTGATAGGTGGCTACATACATTTGCCTCTTGTCATTGGCTCACAATATATGATCAGCTAGCTCCAGTAGTAGTAGTGCCGCTCTAGAGCTGACGTTGCAGGAGTTAAACACATAGTTATATAAAAGAATAAATAAATAAATAGGGGGCGCCCTTGGGCTAATGGAAATCAGTGATTATAGTTATTATAACAGTCTGTAACAAAGGTGAACAACTGAATACAATAAACAGGATGATATAATAAAATAAAAATATTTAAGTCCCATATAGTGACTACTATAAACTTGATATTTGGTGCTTCTTATACTGTGATATCGCATCCTGAACCATTACAGTTTGAGCCACACCGGAGGCCGTCTGCTGGGTGACCGTTAGATTCCAGCCTGCTCCATTTGCAACCATCAAACGTGAGTGCAAATTTCTCATATATCATCTTACAACAGTTATACACAGTGGCTAGGCCATTGGCCTTCTGTTTCTTTGTATCATCTACATAGTTATATACAATCAGTGGTAAAATAATAAACTGATCTCATTTATTACAGCATTTTTGCACCTTTAAATGACTTTAAATAATAACAGATAATTAATAAAATTATATTCTAGGTAATCAATATCTTATTAAAGGATTCACACAGGAGAAAAGCGGTTCACATGTACAGAGTGTGGAAAACATTTTAACTAATGTACAATCTGAAAAAAATTCATGAAATGATTCACACAGGGGAAAGCCTTTCACATGTACAGAGTGTGGAAAAAAGTTTTACAAAAAAGTGTAATCTGAGAAAACATGAAAGAATTCACACAGGAGAAAGTCTTTCACATGTACAGAGTGTGGAAACAGTTTTACAGAAAATAGTCATCTGAAAACTCATAAAGGATTCATCACAGGAGAAAGTCTTTCACATGTACAGAGTGTGGAAACAGTTTTACAGTAAAGAGTAATCTGACAAATCATGAATAGATTCACACAGGGAAAAGAGCCATTCACATGTACAGAGTGTGGAAAAATGTTTTACAGTAAGGATTGACTTGAAAAAGCATGAAAGGATTCACACAGGAGAAAAGCTATTCACATGTACAGAGTGTGGAAAAAGGTTTTTATTGAAGTCAGTATCACAAAACACCAAATATTTACGCACAAATAAACTTTATATACAGTGTACAAACCTTTTTACAATTATCGCAAAGAGGACAAACTCTCAAGATAGAAGCATCAAAAAGGATGTTATTGTATATAATACTTTCTACAGTTATAAAGCGTCTAGATATTGAGCCATATCCCATGTCCCCTATCATTCCACCACATCTCAGGCCTCACACGCCATCTGTTGCTGAACTTCTAGTCGCAACCGCCACCACGCCATACCCCTATACGTCCTATATGCCCCCAAAATCTCCTCCAAATAACAGAATAATGCTGAGGATTGCTCCAGAAACTTCTCCCCTAACACACTGGTCAAAATGCAGAAGGCCTTGACCAATTCCAAAACGTCTTAGGCAACGTGCGGTACCACTTCTTCCTCCTTCTTACCCTTATTCTTCTCATCCTTCTTCACCTCCACCACCTGATCCAGGGGATTAATGCAAATATTCCAAAAACTCCCTCTTCCATATTTTTTCCTTCATTTCTGCAGTTAAATGAATCCCCAATGGGTCCAACTGAACATAAACATGGGCGCCTCAACGAGTCCTCAGGGACCATCAGAATATCCCCCACCAACTGCTTTCCTGGCTGCCCTGGTGCTCTCCTCCGAACCCCCTTGCTTCAACTGCAGCCACCCCCACAGGTTCCACCTCGCGTAGGCCCCCATGCTTCCTCTACCGATGTAGCCTGACCATTCCTTTCCATGCCGCAATCAAGCCTTTAAAATCAGACTGCAGTGTCTCCCTCTCGCCACTAAGCATGCCACTCACTCCAGTCCCCCGATTCAGTGGTAATCTCACCTGTAGGTGTATTGCCATTACCGTCCTTCCACAGGCCCAGTCTATACTGCTACTTTGTTTCTGCCTGCTCCCCCAGCATGCCTGCTGTCACCCATGCATCCAAGGAGCTCCCTTCTGTCACCATCCTGGTGCCTCCTGTCTCCATCTCTCCTGACAGCAAACACCCTCTGTCACACCTGCTCCTGGTTGCTGACCGTTCCATTTGAGCCCATGTTGGAGACATAGTTTCCTCCACCACCCTGGTCGGTCTCCAAAGGCAACCATGATCTCCTGTAGCTGCATGGATGCCCAGGCCCTTTCACAAGGACCCTGCCATGATCCTCCACTGGCTCTGATACTGCAGACTGCATAGAAGGGGAAGGTGTGAATATCAATCCCCTTACCCCCTCCCTCCTTTCAATCTGCCTCTCCTCACCCTCTGCCTGCTTGATTCCCCCTGATCCCATCCTCTGTTACCCCATTGTGGAGTTAACAATTACAATAACTTGGTCAAAGGTAGAGACATCCCCCTACCTGACCCGCCATTTCTGGTCCTGCAGAAGTCGATCCCTGCGGTCCTCCTCAAAGGTGCTGCTTGTCTCCAATTCAAGCAATGGCTCCATCCTCTGCTCCTGATCCAATTCCATCTCCTCGCAGCAGACCGTCAAGGCCCCACCTCTAGAGTCCCCGATTCCTGCTCACCTACAATAACAATATTTACACTCCTGTTTAATGACCCCATCACCATCCCCCATTTCTTTTCTTTCCCCTCCCTCAACTCCAATACCCTCCTCTCACCCCCTCTATCCTGCTGACCACCTACCTGCCCTGCCACCCCCTTGAGGTTCCCTTCAAGCTACCTGGAAAACCCCTTGTGTCAAACTCCCTCCCTTGAATTCTGGGATAACCTGTATTCACTGTCCAACTTAACCCCTGTCCCTGCCCTTAGTGGCCCTTCCAAAACTGCCTATTGCCTCCCTTAAGCCCCATACTATCATTTGGCACTTTGCTTTAACAGCAGTTTGAGGCCCTTTTTTTTTATTACTACCCGTATAGGGAATGGCCCCTGCAACCCCAGTTATTAACCTGAATCCTTAATCCTATGCATCCAATTCACCCCTGGCATAAATTGCCCAGACTCATTGAATCCCTCAGACCAATGTACCCTTTTTTAAAAAGCAAACAAACTTTATTCCCACCACTCACCCACCTTATCCTTCCTCCCCAATACCTCTCATGGGTTCCTCCATTGGCCACCCTCTTTTCCATTAGGCCCCTTCTGCCTGCCTCCAACTTACTGTTCTGCCTCACCACCGGTCCTCCGCTCCTCTCACTTCTTCCCCTCTCTGCACCCGTTCACGCCTGATGACGCCGCCCGAATTATATATTTGGCCCCGTGCTGTGATAGGCTGCAACCACTTTCTGGTCTTGACCTCTCCGTCCACCCGCTCGCTCACCAAACTGCTGCCATAACCTGCCCACGAGTTCCCTTGCCTAGCGGCATTTAAGTCAGGACTGAGCCACTCAGCGTGGCCTGGTTCCAACTCACCAGCCGTTCCATCGTCCTGGGCGCTGCTGCTGTCTGCCCCCCTCTATTCAAAGTAGACGTTCCCTGCTTCCACTCCAGCCACTTGATCGTCAACCACCCCCATAATCCAGGGCTAATGCTGTTCCTCCTGCAGCCCCCAGCACCTGATCATTATCTCCCCCTCCCATCTTGCTTCTGGATCTCTGGCAAGGTAAGTTCAGGTACAGAACTTTGACTGCCATGCTGTCCGGAAAAGAGAGGCATCTGACTTCCTTTCCAGGGCTTATAAGCCCTTTGCTGAGAATGAGATCCACCCTTGCCATAACTTCACACCATTCTTCTAGTGGGGTCAAATGACCCTCCTTTACATTTTGTCATCCGGGCTCTCCCTAAGGCTTAGGGATCAGATGTCACTCTGGTTTGAGATTCTGTGCATTTACTGATTTATTTTTTAATATTTATAGTGTGTAGGACTACTAAATAAATGTGTAAGGAGTGCTAAATTGCTGCAGCCATGTCCTTGAGCTTTGATTTGTTGATTAAAAAAATTATAAATTTGCTTTCAGATATAACAAAATTGCATGCCAAAATATAATAAACTGAAGCAGCAACAGCCACACATGTACTTCTTTAATATATCACCTGTGTAATATCCTTTTAAATAGTTAAAGCTTGCTATTAGAGACAATAATTATGATTTTATAATAGCTGAAGCTAGATTTGGTTGACATATTTGTAATATTGCATTATTTTAAAATGGAGGTCACCCAGTAAGAGTCATGTTTTACAATATAAAAAAAAAAAGTATATTGGCATCATTACAATATACTTTGTAATACGTACATATAAAGTATAATCATTTAATATCTTCTATTTTGCCACTCTGTCTTTACAACTCTCTCTATCTCCCCTCTCTCTTTCCCTCTCTCTTTTCTCCTTCTTTCTCTGTCTCTCCCTCTCTCTTTGTCTCTCCCTTCGCTTCTTTGCTTCCCTTTTCCCTCCCTCTCTCCCTCTCTTTTCCCCTCCTCTCTCTTCCTCTTTTCTTTGTCCCTCTGTCTTTCTATCCCTTCCCCCTCCTTTTTCTCTCTTTCCCCTTCTCTTTCTTTGCTCACCTTTTCTCTTTTTCCCTTTCTCTCTTTTCTTCTCTCTTTCTTCCCCTTTCTCCTCCCTTTCAGTCTTTCTTTTCCTCTCTCTTTCTTTTACTCTCCCTTTCTCTCTATCTTTCTCTCTTCTGTTCCCCCTTTCTCTCCTTCTGTTCCCCCTTTTCTCTCTCCCCCCTCTCCATCTCCCTTCTCTTTCTCTCTTTCTTTCTCCCCCCTCTATCTCTCTTCCCCTCTATCTCTTGCCCCTCTCTCCCACTCTTCTTTTATTTCTTACACTCTCTATTTTTCTCTTCTTTAACCTCCCTCTCTCACACAAATCACAGCTTTAAATAATTTTAAACGTAATCAAAATATATACAAGGCAAGAACCCTATACACAATTGATATTAGGGGGGGCGCTCAATATACACAATATAGTGAAAATAAAATAAATGAATGATCACAGAAATAATAAAGATTATATTGATAATGGTAAAGTCCAGCAATGATAAATACACCCAACGAGTCGTCACTCCAGGAGATGGATCCTGAATCCCAGACTAACTGGAACGATAAGAAAAAAAAAAGGAGGCGTCTCATAGGGTAAGTCCAAACAGAGATTAAACACCTCAAGACAGACAAGGGCTACTCACATTTGGTAGGGGCGCTACACGTAGTGCGCATGACACAAGCTGGGACACACTGGTCCCCCCCAGCGAGACTGACACAGGCAAAGCTGCTGACTAATGGAAGCAAGATACAAGTTCAGCGGTAGCAGTTTGCTGGCAAGATGGCGTGGGTGCGGTCTTCATCATCACAGGTGATCGGCTCAGTCTCTGCTGTAAAGCAGGTAATCTCAAACTGCAGAGGTGAGTGCTCAAACTGTATGCATGATACCACAATAAAAGCAATTGTGCAATTGAGGGTTGTGTGTTTTTTGGAGTTGTCATTTTGTTTATGGTGAAATAACAAATTGAGGGTGGGCTGCTCTGGCTTAAATGCCAGGCCTATTATTTTGGTCCCAGTCCAGGCCTGGTCACTCCCTTTTCGCTTCTGGTTGAATTATCGATACATATGCGGAAATAGTGTTCCACTTGCTCAGAGTGTCTGTGTCAAAGTGTTTATGTGTCAGAGTGTCTGAGTGGCTGAGATTGTGTGTCTGTGTCAGAGTATATGAGATTGTGTGTGTTTCAGTGTCTGAGATTATGTGTGTGTGTGTATGTGTCAGAATGTCTGAGATTGTGTGTGTCTGTATAAGAGTTTCTGAGATTGTCTGTGTCAGTGTCTGAGATTGTGTGTGTGTGTGTTTGTGTCAGTGTCTGAGATTATGTGTGTGTGTATGTGTGTATGTCAGAATGTCTGAGATTGTGTGTGTGTTTATGTCTTAGATAGTGGGAGGGAGGTGGGAAAGAGAGAAAAAAACTTTGTTAGCATGAATGTATTATGTATATGGTATTGACATTAACAGGACTGTAAATTTGCTTTCTGAATAAGTTAACTTACTTGAAAACTGATGTTGTCAGGTGTTCTGCTTTTCCAGGTGTTATTGATAAGTATTTAATATAAATAGGACAGTGATGATATCACCCATATATATATCCATGCTTTACAATTCAGGAGTTTTGCGTTTTTTTATTGCTGACACATTTGTTCTGTGTTGTGTGCGGATGCTGAACTTCTTTTAGTTTACATAAAACCTGCAGATTCAAGTTATATTTTTATTTTTCTTGCACCCCATTTTAAAACATGTATGTAATATACAAAGTAACACAGTGTATTATAAATAGTGAGCAACAATACTTATACTATATTATAATAGGAGTAAATTAGAAAGTTGCTTAAAATGACTGCTCTTTCTGAATCATAAAGGGAAAAAATTGGTTCAGTATCCCATTAAGGTACTCAAGCTTGTCACAAACACTGGATGCTGACATACACACATACACACACATACATATACATACACATATATATACACACATCTACACATACATATCTACACACACATGCACACATATACACGCACACATACACATACACACACATACACACACACACACATATATACACACATCTACACATACATATCTACACACACACGCACACATACAGGGAGTGCAGAATTATTAGGCAAATGAGTATTTTGACCACATCATCCTCTTTATGCATGTTGTCTTACTCCAAGCTGTATAGGCTCGAAAGCCTACTACCAAGTAAGCATATTAGGTGATGTGCATCTCTGTAATGAGAAGGGGTGTGGTCTAATGACATCAACACCCTATATCAGGTGTGCATAATTATTAGGCAACTTCCTTTCCTTTGGCAAAATGGGTCAAAAGAAGGACTTGACAGGCTCAGAAAAGTAAAAAATAGTGAGATATCTTGCAGAGGGATGCAGCACTCTTAAAATTGCAAAGCTTCTGAAGCGTGATCATCGAACAATCAAGCGTTTCATTCAAAATAGTCAACAGGGTCGCAAGAAGCGTGTGGAAAAACCAAGGCGCAAAATAACTGCCCATGAACTGAGAAAAGTCAAGCGTGCAGCTGCCAAGATGCCACTTGCCACCAGTTTGGCCATATTTCTGAGCTGCAACATCACTGGAGTGCCCAAAAGCACAAGGACGTGCAATACTCAGAGACATGGCCAAGGTAAGAAAGGCTGAAAGACGACCACCACTGAACAAGACACACAAGCTGAAACGTCAAGACTGGGCCAAGAAATATCTCAAGACTGATTTTTTCTAAGGTTTTATGGACTGATGAAATGAGAGTGAGTCTTGATGGGCCAGATGGATGGGCCCGTGGCTGGATTGGTAAAGGGCAGAGAGCTCCAGTCCGACTCAGACGCCAGCAAGGTGGAGGTGGAGTACTGGTTTGGGCTGGTATCATCAAAGATGAGCTTGTGGGGCCTTTTCGGGTTGAGGATGGAGTCAAGCTCAACTCCCAGTCCTACTGCCAGTTTCTGGAAGACACCTTCTTCAAGCAGTGGTACAGGAAGAAGTCTGCATCCTTCAAGAAAAACATGATTTTCATGCAGGACAATGCTCCATCGCACGCGTCCAAGTACTCCACAGCGTGGCTGGCAAGAAAGGGTATAAAAGAAGAAAATCTAATGACATGGCCTCCTTGTTCACCTGATCTGAACCCCATTGAGAACCTGTGGTCCATCATCAAATGTGAGATTTACAAGGAGGGAAAACAGTACACCTCTCTGAACAGTGTCTGGGAGGCTGTGGTTGCTGCTGCACGCAATGTTGATGGTGAACAGATCAAAACACTGACAGAATCCATGGATGGCAGGCTTTTGAGTGTCCTTGCAAAGAAAGAGGTGGCTATATTGTCACTGATTTGTTTTTGTTTTGTTTTTGAATGTCAGAAATGTATATTTGTGAATGTTGAGATTGTTATATTGGTTTCACTGGTAAAAAATAAATAATTTGAAATGGGTATATATTGTTTTTTGTTAAGTTGCCTAATAATTATGCACAGTAATAGTCACCTGCACACACAGATAACCCCCAAAAATAGCTAAAACTAAAAACAAACTAAAAACTACTTCCAAAAATATACAGCTTTGATATTAATGAGTTTTTTGGGTTCATTGAGAACATGGTTGTTGTTCAATAATAAAATTAATCCTCAAAAAATACAACTTGCCTAATATTCTGCACTCCCTGTATACACGCACACATACACATACACCCACCCCCCATACACATACACACACATATATACACACATCTACACATACATATCTACACACACACGCACACATATACACGCACACATATACACATACACAAATATATACACACACATATACACACACACACATATACACATAGACACACACACATATACACATACACACACACATATACACATACACACACACACATATACATGCACACATATACACATACACACACACATATACACATACACACACACACACATACACACACGCACACATATACACAACACATACACACACACACATACACACACACATACACACACACACATATACACACACACACATACACACACACACATATACACACACGCACACATATACACATACACACACACATACACACACGCACACATATACACAAACACATATACACATACACACACACACACACATATACACACACATACACACACACATATACACATATATACACACACATAGCAATAGGAAAGTGGATATCAAAACTAAAAGAAAGGCGCACAGCTATACATTGTAATCTAGTAAGATGCTGGTCTATTTTTTCTCTGGAGTGACTACTAGAAGTATACAGAGTGTTCAAATAAGCGTTCCATTTAACAAAAAAAGTTCTTTTCTGTGATTTTCAACAATTCTTTGTTAAAGGTATGTATATTGCACTTACCAAAGGGTACCTCAACCGTATGAGATAAGTTGTCTGCTCTTGTAATTAAAGGGGATCCCTTGGCTCTTCAGGTAATGGTATCTTTTATAGATATTGTCTTTGTAGGAATGTAAATCCTGGACTCTCTTTACTCTCCTTCTTTGTCTTTCTCCTGGTGGTGCAGGAATGTAAATCCTGGACTCTCTTTACTCTCCTTC